>NW_027185863.1:25348919-25363919 GCF_028583685.1 Petaurus breviceps papuanus | reverse complement strand
TGAATCAGACTTCTCACAAAATGAGTTGTTATTGTAGTTGTTGTTGTTGAATATTTAAACTGGAAGCCTCTCCCTCCACCCCTAAGTATTTAGTCTAAAATTCTCATATTGTAGATAAAGATAGTGGGGCCCAGAGAAGCAAAGAGATTTGTTTATTTTCTCACAGTTGGTGATAAAACCAGCCTGGAAAGAGCACTGAGTTTAGAGTTGGATGACCTAGATTCAAATTCTATTTTTGATGTTTTCTTCCTTGGTGACCTTGCATAAGTTGTATCACCTCTTTGGACCTCAGTTTCCCTATCTGTGAAATGACACCGGTAGACTGTATGGCCTTTAAAGTGTTTTATGAATCTTAATCTGTGATCCTCTAATTCAAATCTTTGGATTCTAAATGCAGTTCTCTGTTCAGTACACTCTTTTTTTTTTTTAAGCAATTGGGGTTAAGTAACTTGCTCAAGGTTACACGGCCAGTTATTTCTGGGTGTGGTGCTAAGCATCGGAGCCCGGATTTGATCCCCAGGTCATCCCGACACTGGAGCCGAGTTCAGTATACTCTTTACCACTGTACTTTGCATCTATCTAATAGAGCTGGCTGGAATCATACAGGGAGGAGTGTGCAATAAGACAGAGGAGGGAGGGTGAAGCAGTAGTGGGGAAGAAGAAGATAATGAGCTTGATAGAAAGTAGAATATTTAGAATATTTCCTTTTCACAAGGTCATGACCATTTCATGCATATGTAAGAAAAAAAAATAATGACTTGGCATCTCTTCATCCAGATGCCAAACTGAAGAGCGGATGGCACTTGAAGGTGGATATCATGTCCTACATATGTCTTCTATTCTTCAGGCTAAACATTTCCAGTTGTCCAAGAAATTTGTATATGGGATGAACTTGAGATACTTCATCCTAATTACCCTCCTTTCCACATTCAAATCTGTCAATAGCCTCTCAAAATTGTAATGCCCAGAACTGATACAATATTCAAGATGTGATCTAACTGGGGAAATCTCTTAATGACCTATCAACTCTCTAGACTTGGAAATTATATCTTTGACTGTGGTATAAGCTTATTTTAGCTTTAATCACCATCATATTGCACTGTTCATTCCTATTGAGCTTAACTCCCATATTAATATGCTGGGAAGAGTCAGAATATCAATGACATTTGCAGCCCAAGTATGTCCACATAGAGATGAAAACAATAAGCATAATCATTAATCCAAAAATCTGCATCTTTGTTTCCAGGTACATTCTTAGTGAAAATTGTGAGATGAGTTACATTTTTCTTTGCCATTCTAAACTTAGGTTTCTAAAAACATCATCTCTAACTAATATCAAAATATCCATATATTTAACTGAATATGAAGATCTTCCACTGATATACAGTTGCACTTTAAGGTTTGAAAATCACTACGAATAAAATAATGCATTTAATCTTTATAAAAACCATCTTAGGTACATATAAATTATTACAATCATGATTTCATGGAAGAGAAAAATGAGGATCAGACATTTTGTGACACCCAGAGTCACACAGCTAGTATTAACTTTGGAATTTGAACACATACTGTCCTGACTGCAAGTCAAGTGCCTTACTCAAATACCACATGGTAGGAAACAAATGTGATGCCTTGTGCTAAAAACAAATCATTTTCTCTTTGTCTTACTCATCCCCCTCTCCCTCCTCCTTATCTTCACCCTCCTCCTTTTTCTTCTCCTCATGTTCCCAGAACTAGAAGTTCCACAACTGTTTCCTTGGGGACTTATTGGTAAGCTTTCACTTTATATCTTTTATTTTCTCATACTCTAACTCTGCTTTCCTAATGATTCCATGACAAGCCCATGTGAATTCTTCCTCTTCCTCATTTCTCTTTGTTCAGAATTTTGAGTGTCATTCATGGAATGTTTAAATTTGGTAAATTAATTTTATGTTTATGTTGTCTTAAAACTAGGTGTGCATGTGTATGTATGTTTATATGTGTGTTAACAAGTCTGTGATTCCATTGGTGTTTGAAAATCTCTCTCTAAAGTGTTGTTAACCAATGAAGACTGGTACCTACTGCACAATATATGATCTTAGAGAATTGTTTCATAGGTTAAATTAATTACATAGGGTTTCAAAGTCTATATGTCCAATGTAAGAACTGAGCTAATGTCTTTCTGACTCCAATGGCATCTCTTTAGCCACAACATCACACTACCACTTTATAAACTATACACACAATATAGGCATATTCACACTTGTATCCCTGTGGCTCTGTGATGCCCATCAGGCATCTAGGAGTTGTACTAGTAAATTGAATATAAGATTTGGAGGCAGGAATACCTGAGTTCACATCATCTTTCAGCCATTTTATGACAATATATGACAATTATATGACCTAAGTAAGTTATTTGACCTCTATCAGTCTCAGTTTTCTCATCTGTAAAACAGGGATAACAATAAAAACATATACCTTACAGGGTTATTATTAGCATCAAATAAGACAAGACATGTGTGTGCATGTGAGTCTGTTATTCTTCTTGTTTGTCCTTAATGCTCAAAGAGGATAAAAATAACATTACAATATTGGAGTTAAAGTACAATGCATCTAATTATGTGTGGCTAAGTGTACTAATAACATCTTCAGAAGGCCCTGCCACAGGCCTGGCAAAAATAGTCTGTCTGATTCTTTGGGAGAGAGATGTCTCTAAATTTGTGCACCTCAGATTTCTTTTGAGCTATCACAATTATGCCTAGCTCATAGAATATAGTGCCTTTTTAAATGTGGGGATGTCTCCCTGGATGATCCTATGCCAGTGTCACTTCCATGACTTACAGTCAACACCAAAGTTCTTCAGAAACACCTGGAAAGTGTCCTTGTATTGCTTTTACTCCCAAGCATACGAGCATGTACCTTTATTGAGTTTTCAGTAAAATAATCCTTTAGGCAAACATACATTTGCCATCACAATGGCTTGTCCATTGAAGGTGCACTCTCTTAAGTAGAGTTTGAATGCTTTAGTACCTTATCTTTCCAGGTTATCTTCAGAATTTTCCTTAGAGAATTCAAATGAAAGCAAATCCGTTTCCTGGCAGGGCTCAGGTAGAGTGTTCAGATTTCACAGGTGTACATCAATGAGATCAGAACAAAGGCTCTGTAAACCTTTAATTTAGTTGGCAACTTTATGCCTCTTCTATCCCATATACTCTTTCAGAGCCTCCCAAACACTGTGAGAGCTGTAGAAATGTATGTATCAAATCCATCATCTATATGTAGATCCCTGGAAAGTCTACCACCCAGGTCCACACTCAAAATTTCTCCATTTGCTGTAACCAATGGTTCCACATATGGATGGTGGTATGCTAGATGGCAGAGAACCTCTGTTTTTTGTGATAATTGTCAGACCCAAATTAGCACAAGTGTGAGAGAATCAATCCACACTCTGTTGCATCTCAGTCTCTAGGGTACATTGAATGTAAAATCATACACAAACAAAAAGCCATCCACCAACTCTCCTTCCACTTTGGTCTTGGCTTGTAGCCTTTTCAAGTTTATTTCCTGTCATTGCAGTAACTGACCTTGATGCCATTTTTGTCCTTGTTGAAGTTGTCTGCCAATATTGATGAAAATATTCTACTAAAAAACATGAGAGCAAGTCCATAGTTCTGCTTCACTACATTGGTGACTGGAAAAATGTGAGAGCATTATCCATTATCCAGAACTAAAATTAGCATGCTTTCATGAATTTGGTGTATAATACTGATGAACTTTTTTAGGCAACCCAATTTCACCATGATCTTCCATAGACCATGTTACTGAGCAGTATCAAAAACATAGGTTAGATAATTGAATGTTATATATAGGTCCCTGTTTTGCTCCTAGTGTTTATTTTGGAGTTGTTGGACAGTAAACATCATGTTGATCACTCCTAAGCCCTTTCTGAAGCCACACTGGCTCTTGAGTAGAATACCATTTTCTAAGGATCAGCCTATTAACGAAGATGCTGGCAAGAATCTTGCGGCCAATGACTAAATGAGAGACACCTCATCCCCACCCCCAAGGTCAAGGTTGTCACAGGACAACCTACTTCTTTTATATAGATGTACAATGGAGGCATCTTTAATCTCCTAGGGGTAACCTCCCCTTGCCATATAACCCAGAAAATTTCAGTCAGCTTCTAAATAATCAGTGGACCCCTGACTTGTAGATCTCCATTGGAATGGAATCAGTACCATTCACTTTGCCACTTGAAAGGAGCCTAATGACATTCCATTCCAAACCTCTTCATCTGTTCGAAGTTCAGCCAGAGAGGGACTGACTGCAAGCAGAGATAAATGGTCAGTGCTTTCAACATTGCTTGATGATGGATTGTTGAGAACACTTTGGAAGTGTTTATCCCATTTTTCCAGGACCATGACCTTATTGATCAGTGTGGCTCTATCAGTAGTGCATAGTTCAGATGCTCCAAAGGTCTTTGGCCCATAAAAAGCCTTCAGGGTATGATAAAAATGCTTTGAATTGTTATTATCAATGTAAAACTAATTTCATCTGCCTTCTTAATGATCCAAATATTATACTTATCTCTAATCTTCAATTACATTTCACATCTGATGAAGTTAAATATTGTCTTTTTAAAGACAGACAAGTTATCCTGCTAGAATGCCCTGTAGAGTGCTCATTTTTCACTTAGTAGCTTCTGAATTTCTCCATCATTTTCATTAAAATCCTGAAGTTTTGAGTGTTCTGGCCCAGCTGAGTAAATGAAGAAGTGCTAGACATCAAAACTCTGAAAGGTACCCACTCCTTTTCTGCCTCACTCTTACCAAAAGTGTGTTTGCTCAGCTTTCCCTCCAAGTCAATAACAAACTGTTCACCCCAAGAGATGCACTATAATCTGTCAAAATTAAGAATTCTGGCAGTCATCATGCTTTGGAGCTGCCAGTTTTGTTGAATGCAAACATTTAGTTTGGAAAGGATAAGTCTATGATTGAACCAGCACCCTGGGCCATAAATTTTTGCTATTTTCACATCCTATCTGTCTTTTTTGCTTATAATGACAATCTGCTAAGTGCAAATTTTGTAGCAAGGGCACATCCATGAAGTTTTGTTGCATTTACATATACAGAAAACACTGTTGGTAATAAGAAGGAAATTTGATGGACAAATCTTCAATAGAAAGTTACCATTGCTTATTGCTGTTTCCTCCCAAAGACTGCCTGCTGTGTTTCATAGTCTGTACCTACTCTGACATTAAATTTATCCTGAATTACAAGCTTATCCTCTTTCAGCACATTGATGATGAGAGTCTTCAAATCAAAATTTTTCTTTAACCTCATCAGAGTTCAGATTTGATTTCATTGCAAAATAGAAGCTCTAAGGTACGTCCCAACACTCTGACCACCCCAAAAAAGAGAGTGTATCCAGCTCTGACTTTAGCAAGCTGTGGTTCATTTTCCAGTCTTGTTTCACTTAGGGTTGCTGTTTGGATGTAGTACTTGCTGAGTTCTCTCTCAACAAGAGCTGTACATCTTTCAGGTCTACTCAATTTATTGTGACCCATTACACATTCCATTTCCCAATGGTGAGAGGAGTCATCTTCACAAAAATTTTGTACATGTTTTTGTGTTTTTACCATAGGGTGGAATCTCTATCTGCTGTGGTAAGCAGTACAGACTTAGGTGAAGCAGATGATTTTTTATATCATTTAGATTTTTAGATTTAGAGGTAGCAGATGACTACCAGAATCCCTAGCCCCTTCCTCATAGCAGGAGCTTAAGATGGCTGGTCAGACATGCAGGGGACTTCCAAATCCCACTACTTCTCCAATCCAGTAGAAAGATGACTCTATAGCCTGATCCACCAGTGTACAGGGTTGTAACCACAGCTCCCTACTTGTTGCTTCATGACTAGCTCATCACCAGAGAGCTTTGAGGTATGTAAAATAGAAACTATGCCTTGGCACTGGACTCAGATGACCCTGGGGGAGAGAGTGAGGCTGGTGATTTTGCACAACTCTGCCTCACTTAAATCCAATTCGCTTGCAAGTTAAGACATCGTTTTTCTGATGTCATTGGTCCTCTTTGAGAATGAAGTATGAACTACAACAAAATAGTAAAAGAATAGTATAGTAAAATAATAAATAATGAAGTAATTGAATAGTAAAATAAAATTAAAAAATGTAAAATTATTGAGTAGTAGAGTAATGGAATAGTAAAATGATATGGGTGATATCTTTGGACTTGCATGCTAGTTGGATTTAAGTGAAGCAAAGGTGGACAAAGTCATCAGCATGACTCTCTTGCAAAATCACTGGAGCCCAGCGGGAAGACAAAAATCAAGAGGGCTGGTGATGGCTCTGGATGCAGTGAACAACTTTGATGTCTTTGGTGTCTGACCAACCTCTAAATTTTCCATAGTTCCTGCTTCCACTGCCTTAATGGTGCATTGAAACGAAATGTTCACGTTTTCCTGTTCTGTTTTGGGTGCTTTCACATGCCTGGTGCAAATACCCCACAAGCTTGCTGATGACTTTGAGGTATAATTTTTACCCTCAATCTGGTTTAGCCCATCTGTTGAGATGGTTTTCCTGGGATCTGGCTGCTGCACATGCTACTGCTTCTTGGAGCAACAGGTGAGAGCTGAGTGACATGTAAACATCAAAGATTTATTGATCTATATGTATTTTTCTGTACGTCCATGTGTGTATGAGTCTCTCTGTGTGTATGTATGTATATGTATGCATCTGTATTTAGTTTCATACACAAATGACTTATTATAAATTTGTGAATTAAATTATTTTATTGCACATAAGGTAATTAAATGCTTATTTCCTTAAATATTTGTTTTAATATATATTTCCATTTTAGATATTAGATTTGTACATTATTAAAATTAGAAAATATAATATTGTGAAAAATAATACATTAGGCTTTTTATAAATCTTATTTAAGTAGTTAATAGAAGTCAAGTTATGGGAGTTAAATGATCAAATTACATGGCCCATGTGTTAGGAAATGCAGGTTATAGTTTCATAGGTATTCTAGGGTATGTCACTAATGAAGCAATTTGCTCTGCGTCCAGTCCCATTTTACTTTATGTCATCAACAATTAAAGAATGCCACAGTGGGGTCACTCTGGATTAGCATCCTGTCTTTGCAGAGCTCCCTATTTAAATGAGCAGAATTCTAATTTCCCATCTGGGTGATGCTACAGGTGAACATAATTCAATAGAAAAAAAAATTTGTCCTTTAAATGCATTTATTAGAATGTTTCCATTCTGATGGAAATACAGAAATTTTCCTAGTTGAAATAACTCATTTTTATGGTTTAGAAACTTAAGTACTAGATCAGAAAAGGTGTCTAAATAAAAGCTAGGCTAGGAGCAAAGGGTGGGGGGGGAAATCTCTAGAAAGTCCTAAAACAGCAATGCTTAAAGTAAATATATACACACCACTGTTTATTTGGAATATCCTGACTCCTGTTACTCTGGAGTCCAGAGACTCTTAGGGTCATATTCTCCTACAGAATATCTAATATAATTTCTGTTAATAGATCAACATTCAGTGGTTTTGTTTTCTCAATTCTGAGACTGTCTTGGATATGTATATGTAGGTCACATATACACATCTGAGGCCTAGGAATATATTACAATCTATTCATTATTATCTATCAATTATAATTATAAACTATCATATATAATATATAATTAATTATAATCTATTAATAGTGGTAAGGGCATTTCTAAGTGGCATTCTTTTAGACAAACTGAGGGAATGGAGGTCTAGTATCTCGAATTCACAAATATCTCATGATACATTATAGATGTTGTGGTGAAGAGGCAGTCCACATGAGGCTTCAAAGAATGTTCAGCTGCTGCAATAACCACATGAACTTTGGAGCACATGTGGCTATTCTGCAACCAATTCTGGCCTGCTAACCACTTGTTCAGGGAGCCTTTTTGATTGGCTATTTAGACAGAACTGGATAGAAGATTCTGGGAAGATGGTGGTGTAGGTCGTAAAATTACAAGCTCTTAAGATTTTCCCCCACAAAAGAGTTGAAATAGCACCTTAGGGAAAACAAAGGACAGATGGAGATAAATAGTAATAGAGGCATAACTCAGGTCCTCCTGGTGTGTAACCACCATTTTGTGAACCTCCTCCATACCTTGGGACTTTCCAGTTGCGCAACAAATGGGTTGTTAGGGAACAAACTGATTGCTTCTAATAATAGCTGTAAAGTTGTGGGGAAGGGAAAGAACTGGCCCTGCCCTAACCCTAAGAGGAGTTAGTACCTGAGGATGTCCCAGGGTCCTCGGGTTTGGGTAGAGTTAGCCAAGTTCCTCCTCGACTCCTATTCATTCTTGCATTAGCCCATGTGGAGCTCTGGTCCTATCCTCTATTGGTAAGCATTTTCTTTATTCTCTGTTCTGTCTCTAGGGGTACCCATTTGGTAGGGACTGAGTGGCAGATGGACACAGCTTAACACCTTGTTCCAAGTTTCCCCAAGATGTTGGGTGGAACTTTTAGGGTAAGTCATGTTTTGACATGTGCTGGTCTATGTGGCTTGCCATCTGGTGTTAAGCCTCTTTCTTTGGACCTGTGTTAGTCTATGTGGCTTGCCATCTGGTTTAATTTCAAGTCTGTTTATCTGTTTGTAGGAATGGATTGAGTTGACTTGCTGTGTGGTTCCATTTTTTTGCTTTGTGATTATCTGTGTCAGTATGTTCCAATTGTTATGTACACAAATTGCCTGTTTCTGCTTTGTGTCTGTGTAAAAATCTGAGTCTGCCACCTTTTAAGATTAAAAATGCAGCCAGTCACTGTACCTGGGCTAGAAAGATTGGTGGTTTCTTAAAGAAAGTTTGTTGGCAGGAAAAAAAAATCTCTTTCTCCTTCTTTGGACTCTGGCCAAAGTTTGGGAGGTGGAAAGACAGATGGAAAAAGGAGGAAAGGGGGAAACTTCTCCCCTAAGATTTATCTAAGAGAAAAGGGTCACTTCATTGATCAAAGAGAGACAGGTTTCAAAGCTGCATTTTGGAATAAGACTAGCACTTAACTCTTTCCTGGGTCACAGCCCTGTTCTGCCCAGGATAGGACTACAGTGGCTTCTCCTTGTCATCCTGGCTCTGACCAAATTAAGGCTGCAGTGAAAAGTTAGAAGAGTAGTAGGGAATTTGGGTTAATCTTCCCCACCTGGTGAAAAGAACAAATAGGGAAGCACAGAAGCTACATTAGGGCCCCACTAGCAACAGCCCTAGGTCCCTGGGCACCCTGAAGCCCAATCCTCTAGGTAAACCCCAAAGTCAAGCTTTCCCACACAAGGAGTTGTTCCCTCTTTCTCCTTTCTTCCCAAATCAAACACCCACACAACCAGGTTCTGCAACTCTGGGGAGATGAGAAAAGGAGAAGGGGAAAACAAAGTGAGAAGTCAACCAGGCTCTGCCCCCTCCCCAAAGATTTCATGGTCAAAATACTTCCCAACCCAATCTTAGCCCTGACTTTTGGTTTTGCATGAATGCCTAGCCCCCTATTATGTTGGTCTAGTCTTTCCCAAGGAAGTCTCCCAGGCATCCAGTTCTGAGGCATGTGACTGGGACCAACTGAGTTTAACTCTGGGGGATATCCAGGGCTCTGGTACTTGTGTGGTACAAGGAGGCCTCTGTGCTGAACCTGGAGGCCAGAGAGTGGGAGAAGGAAAATACTGGAAATTGGTGCAAGAGTCTTTTTTGGAAATCGCCGTGGTTGACCAAAATGATCTCTGCATTAGCTGGAACATGTCTTAGCCCGGCCCTCACTATAAGCCCTTGTTTATTTTCCCACCTCTCAATCCCGTATTCACCAATTGTGAGTCAAGGGATTGACTCTTGACAAAAAGAAGTGGGGATTATAGTAACCACCATTTTATGAACTTCCCCCATACTTGGGGACATTCCAGTTGGGCAACAAACAAGTCATTAAGCAACAAAAATGATTGCTTCTAATAATTGTAAAGTTGTGGTCCCCCTTGGTAACAGTTATGTTGTGGTTTTTGTCTATATAAGCCCCAAGATATTTATGCCGAGGGCTGCCTGATTTGGGTACATGACCCATGGCAGTTGTCAGCTTCATTAAACTCCACTTTAAACTTTGAAAGGTCTTGCTCACTAATTTCTCATTTCAACACTGGGACAATTTGAGAAGATCAAAAGAAAAATCCCAGCCTGAGGCTTGGTCCCTATGAAGAGTAAACACTTCTAGGTTAGCTTCCATTTTAACAACAAGCAGCAAGTCTTGGAATTAGTTGGTTTGAGGGGCTGTTTTGTCCCCAGCTACAGAAACTTTTAGATTTGAGTCCAGGAAGATTGAGGGAAATTAGACATTTGAACCCAGGAAGATTGAGTGAACCTCTATTGATAAGGAATGCCAGACTCAGCTGTACTGCAAAGGTCATCAGGGGGTGAGAAAGAACCAACATACCACCAGAACCAGTGGGGTAGAAAGCCCCTGTCTGTGGGCACTAACAGGGAGTTGGAAATTTGGCTTTAATTCTGGGCTATAGGGCAGAATTCAAGATCTGGGTCAAGAGGCACCTTCTCCCATTCCCTAGGGATAGAGGTGATTACAAAAATTAAGCTATTACCATAAAAAATGAATGGGTAAAGGAGAAAGAATCTAACTATAGAAAGCTATTATGGGAATAGAGATGACTTGGGTTCATCTTCAGAGGATGATACTGAAGTAAAGATACCTTCAAAAAATAATGTCAAACCTGCCCAAAAAGAATTCATAGAAGATCTTTAAAAAGACTTCAAAATCAAATGGTAGATGTGGAGGAAAAACTAAAAAAAAAGAATACTCCTAGGCAGAACTGAAGGTGCATTGAAGCAGACTATTTTGCTTCTCTTAACTTGAATTCTTACTGTTTGGCAGCATTCTGATGAGAGATGAGAGAGAATATTTTAAAGAGAATGGTTTGAGTATTCCTCATCCAATGGCAACGTGTGGCTCATGAATAAGTTTATATCTATTTATTTATTTATCTTTGGTGTTTGTTCTTTTGTCTTACATGAAGATGATTAGAGGGTACATCCTTGCAAGTTTTTAAAGGCAGGACAGTAAACTACATTAGTTTCTAGAAGTGGGATCCATACTAAATTTTGCATTCAATCATTAGAAAAGAGGCAGTTCAATTGCTCAGGGATACCTACAGATGCCTAAGGAATTGCTGCAAATTGTCTCACTCAGGTTGTTTTGTTTGTCCTTGGTTTTTGAAGAGTACCATGGCATCAGGGAAATAATGACATGACTTTTAGTTGACTTTGATTTGAGTGAAGGAGGGCTGTGCAAGGTCACCAGACTCACTTAATACTAGATTACTGACAGCATAGGAAAAAAAGAGAAAATAAATTCTCCCAGCTAAAAGTTTCCAGTGCTATAGCTGGAACAAAGGAATTCACTTGTCTAGCTATCACTAACCAGCCAATCATGTAACTTCATACTTTGTAAATAATGAGTTAAAGTAAAGGCCATTTAATTCCATATCCTGGGTGATGAAGGAAATAGGGAAAGGACCTAGAACTGGAATTTCATTGCTAGAGCAAAGACTCAGTGAGGAAATTTTTCTACCAAAGTAGATCAAAATCTTCTCTGTAATTTAGAATCTTAAACAGAAGCAGCCTAGTGCACTCCATTGTTAGGGGACTTGTCCAGTGTCACATAGTTCCAATTTATTGGAGACAGGACTTGAACATGGGTATTCCTGGATCTATACTCTCTATCTACTAGGTCATAAAATTTAACACCTACATCTATACTTCACATTCAGAAAATGTTATGAAATCTGTAGGCCTAATATTTAATTAATAGATCTCAAGAAAAAATAATAAATGCAATTGGACTTCTAAAATGTTATCTTTCCAAATAAATGCAAGGCCTCTTTGCAAGGAGACATCTGGACTTAAAGAAAAAAGTTATTAAATTTTACAGGTATCTGTAGTCATTAAAAACCAGAATTAAATTAAAATATATTTTCCTTTAATTCATGATAAAGTAAAAAAATATATTTTTAACAACATGATTAGGGAATGAAAACTTGTTTGGGAAAAGGAATCCACTTACATATTTTATATAAAAATAATTTTGAAATCTAATTTTAGAGGACTTTAAAGTTTGCAAAATATTTTACAAATCACTTTTAATTTGATTCTCACAAATCCCTGGGAAGTAGATATTTTACCTTCATTTTGCAGGTGAGAAAACTGAGGCAGAGAGATTTTAAACAACTTGCCCAGGGTGGTACAGCTAGTGATTGTGGCCAAATTTGAATTCATATCTTCTTGAAGTCAGTTCTTTAAATTATGTTCAAGCTATCTTCCTTTTTATAACACCTAAATTTTCTAACTTGAAATAAGACATTAAGAAACCCTTTCTTTTCATTTGAGGCAATAATAGTAGAAATGATTGCATTTTCCTCTAAGTTCCTAAAAAATAAAGCCTTTTTATTTAACAACTTTTTTTTCCTTTTCTACTTGGCTTTAAAAATAGAACATTTTTTATGGTCAAAATAAGTTATTGGTGAATGGACCAAATGCCTCCTATACTATCAGAAAGCTAAGAACTGAATCAAGAAAGCAAGCACATTCTTTGGAAAACTTACAGTCCATAGTTTCAGCATGACACCAAGTTCTAGGGCAAAATAATAGCCTATGAAGTTGTAGTGATCTCTAATCTCTTAGCTAAGTATGAGACCTGTATTGGCGGGGAAGGTAGACCAAACTTTAAAGATTCACTTGAAGCAGTCTCAAACAATGTGGCATGACCAGAGATGGCTGAGTTAGATGTAGCCCACACTTGAACTTGAAGTACAGCTTTACAAAATGGAGTTGTTCTTTTTGAGAAGTAGCTTAGAGCTGACCTTGAGGCTAAGAGGCAGAGCAGCAGGGCTCTTTGGACAGCAGCTGCAGTTACTAATCAAAAGCTAGCATTCATATACACAGAGTGAAAAGGATAATGGGACTTACATACTTTTTACCCACATCTGCACCCACAGACCTCAACATCATTAGTGTTGACTTCAAAAATGGAGAGTGATAGAGAGATAAGGCTTTGCTATTGTACATTTTCTAACCTCCTAAATTTCTAAATGTAAAAGAATTTAAACCTGAAGTGGGTTAAACTCACTACATTATTTTTTTAAAGATCGAATGGGCCTTGAAATATAGATAACTTTAGCTTTACTTTCATTTTTATTTTAGATGTTCATTTTAATAGAATTATTAAATGCATTGTTATTATTAAAGATTATACCTAATTCATTATATATCTTTATAGGCATGGGAGTAGTTTTAGACTGATGAAACGTTAAGTAATCAACAGGACATTAGGGCTTCTCTGGCCATGTTTTTCTCAATTGCCTCTCACAACAGTTTTTATGCACTCAAATATCATAAAATGTGATGTACATAATGAGATAGATTCCTCCCTTGCATATTTTCAGGAAAATCATACAAAGAGTTGAATAAAGGAAAATAGAGAAATAAAATGAAGAGAAAAAAAGGATTAGATTTCTATTTGTTTCAGTGTGTCCATATCCCACTGGTACACATGGAATATATAGATTTGTGATTTCATCCATTTGTTTCCACTGATGAAGACTGCAATTCATCCTGACTTCCCATGTTGGGGGACTTATAACTATATCCTTCCATAAGTGTACCACGAAACATCCTCTTCTGGGATTTTCTTTGTTTCTCTTCACATCACCGAGAATACCAAAAAGAAGAACAAAGGCTATTCAGCAGAAATCTTTTGATTTTGCTATGGTGCCAGAACATTTTTGACCATTTTTTATTTGCTGAATATTTATATTTATTTTCTATTTTATTCTAATTTATATTTCTAATAATATTATATTATATTTATTTTCCTCATTATTCCATTTAGTACATGTTGAAATTTAGATTCCTGCAACATATTCAAATAGGTAATAATCAAAATAGAGTTGGTGATTGAAACTCAGGAGTAAGACCAGGACAGGTTATATTGATTTGGAAGTTATTTACATAGGAAGGACAATGAAATAATGGAAGCTGATAAGGTCAGTGACAAATTATATAGATAGAGAAATGAAGAGGGCCCAGGACAGAGTGTTGAGTGATAACCATGGTTAGGGGTAGGACGTGCTGATGATACAGCAAAGAAGTCTGAGGAACAGCCAGATAGATCAAAAAAAGACCAGGAGATAGTAGTGCCAAGAAACATAGGAAAAATAAGCTACTCAACAGTGTTAAATGCTACATAGAGTTCAAGAAGGGTGAGATGTGAAGTATAGATCCTTAATCAATTTTAATGAAACATTTTTTCCTAATTCATATACCAAACTGCTTTAAGCATTTGATTTAAAAAATCAATTTCCAAATTATCTCTACCCTCTCTTGTCATTTCATATAGGTTATACATGTACAGTCATGAAAATGCTATTTGTATGTTAGTCATGTTATGAAAGAAAACAAAGAAACCTCAAAACAAATTTAAAAATAGTATGCTTTGATCTGCACTCAAAATCTATCCCTACTTTCTCTGTATAACATTTTTCATCCTAAGTCCTTCAGAATCGTGTTGGATCTTTGTATTACTAAGAATAACTAAGTCATTTCACAGATGATCATCATACGCTCTTGTTGTGTAAAACATTCTCCTAGATCTGTACATTTCACTTTGCATCAGTTCATGTAAGTCTTTCAAGTTTTTTTTTTCCTGAAAGCAGCCTGAGCCTCATTTCTTGTAGTATCACATATTTTTTTCACAATCTGTAATAGTAATGAAATTTGAAGAGTGTGGCTTTACACAATCCTATACCACAGGATATTCAACTATGCCCCAATTTCTGGGCATCTCCTCAATTTCCAATTCTTTGCCAATAGAAAAAGAAATGCTGTGAAGATTTTTGTACATATAGGTCCTTTTCTTGTTCTCCTTGTTTCCTTCCTTCCTTCCTTCCTTCCTTCCTTCCTTCCTTCCTTCCTTCCTTCCTTCC
>NW_027185863.1:25269417-25348519 GCF_028583685.1 Petaurus breviceps papuanus | reverse complement strand
CCTTCCTTCCTTCCTTCCTTCCTTCCTTCCTTCCTTCCTTCCTTCCTCTCTCTCTCTCTCCCTTTCTTTTTATTTCTTTCTTTTTTTCTCTAGTATACACACAGTTTTATTATTACTGGATCAAAGGGTATGCACAGCTTGATTGCCCTTTGGGCATAGTTCCAAATTGCTCTTGAAAAAATTTTGGATCAGTTCCCAACTCTACCAACAGTGCATTAATGTCCAAATTTTCCCACATTCCTCCAATATTTGCCATTTTCCTTTTCTGTCATATTAGTAAATCTGATAGGTTTCAGGTGGCAAATTAGAACTGTTTTATTTTGCATTTCTCTAATCAATAGTGATTTAGGAATTTTATATGACCTTAGATAGCTTTGATTTCCTCATCTGATAATGACCTGTTCATATTCATCTTGTGACAATTAATCAGTTGGAAAATGACTCAGATGCTAATGGATTTGACTCAGTTCTTTATACAATTGAGAAATGGGTCCATTTTCAGAGAACAATGTTGTAAAGTCCCCTACCTCCACCTCTAGTTTTATGCTTTTATTTTGACTTTGGCTACATTGGTTTTGTTAAAAGTTTTTTAAACTAATGTAACCAAAGTTATTCATTAATGTGATCTATCTTTTATTTTGTCAGAGATTACTTATCCAAAGATCTTACAAACTGTACCATGCTCCCTAATTTGCTTATGGTATTGTCCTTTATTTCTAAATCATATATCCATTTTTAATTTATCTTGATATATGGACACACTGCGTTCTAGTTTTTCCAGCATTTTTTGTCAAATATTAAATTCTTTTATTAAAATCAGGGATCTTTGTATTTATCAAACACTAGATTAATATGGTCATTACCTAATGTGTATTGAATACTCAATCTGTTGCACTAATCTTCCTCTCTATATTTTACTCAGTACCAGACTGTTTTGATCATTATCACTTTGTAATACTGTTTGAAATCTGATAAATCTAGGCCACCTTTCTTCACATTTTTTCCCATTAATTCCCTTGATATTTTTGACATATATTCTTCCAGAAGACCTTTATTTTTTCCAGCTCTATAAAACAATCTTTTGGTAGTTTGCTATGGCACTGAAAAAGTAAATTCATTTAAAGAGAATTGTTATTTTTATTATACTAGTTTGGTCTACCCATAGGAAAATATGTTTTTTTTTAATTTCTAAGTTCTGGCTTTATTTTTATGAGAAGTATGTCATAATTGTGTTCATATAGTTCCTGAGTTGTCTTGGCAGGTAATCTTTTAAGCATTTTATATTGTCTACAATTATTTTACTGATTTTTTTGTGGGGGAGGACAATTGGGGTTAAGTGACTTGCCCAAGGTCACACAGCTATTTTTTGTGTTAAGTGTTTGAGGCCAGATTTGACCTCAGATCCTCCTAACTCAAGGGCCAGTGCTCTATTCACTGTGCCACCTAGCCACCCCTACAAGTATTTTAAATAAAATTTCTCTAACTTTTGATGCTGCACTTTTTTGGTGATATATAGAAATGCTGATGATTTATGTGTGTTTATTTTATATCCTGCACTTTTGCTACACCTGTTAATTATTTCATCTACTATTTTAGCTGATTCTTTATGATTCTTATTTCATTTTTCAAATGCTTTATTGACTTCTGGTTTACATCATTCATTTCTGTGATATTTTGAGTTCCAAATTTTCTCCCTGTTTTTCCCCTACCCACCACCCCAAAATAGAGGTACCACAGGATATTTCTTCCTCCAATATGCTCTCTCCCATATCTTCTCCCATACCCCCTTAGACTTTTCAGTAGGGCATGGTGGATCTCTATGCCCCAGTGCCTGTATATCTTATTTCCCAATTACAAGTAAAATAGTGTTAATAATAGTACATATATATATATAAATATAAATATATGTAGATATATATATATATATATGCACACACAAACACACACATAAATAAGTGTTTGATTTTTAAACTTTGAATTCCAGATTCATTCCCTTTATCCCTTGTCACCCACCCTTACTGGGAATATAAGCAATTCAGTATAGGTGTCACATGTGTAGCTATGCAAAACATTGCCATAGTAGATATATTGTAAAAGACTGACTATATTTTCCTCCCTCCTGTCCCACCTCTCACTTGTTCTATTCTCTACTTTGATCCTGTCCCTTTTCAAATGTGGGTGCTTCCAACTTCACTCCCCCCCAACATGCCCTCCCTTCCATCATCCACCCTCTCATTCCCTTCCCTCCTACTCTCCTCTAGGGTGGGATACCGTAGTAAGTGTGTATGTCATTCCATCCCTGAGCCAAATTCAATGAGAATAAGGATGACCCACTCCATTTTGCCTTCCTGTTCTTCTGCTTCATTTTAACAATTTTCCCTTGCCTCTTCTATATGAGATATCCCCATTCTGTTTCTCCCCATCTCCTATCATTATATTCCTCTCTCACCTCTTAATTTCACCTTTTAAGTATCATCCCTTCCTATTAAATTGGTCCTGTGCCTCTATCTATGTATACCTGTAAACATTCACATTCACATATGTATTCATAAGCCTATATACCCTCCTATATAGGTATATTTTCATTTCTATTTCTATTCCCTTCAACTATTTTCATATTGAGAAAAGTTTCATAAGTTGCAATTATTGTTTTTCCATGTAGGGATGTAAATAGTTCAACTTTGATAATTTCCTTATGATTTCTTTTCCCTGTTCACCTTCTCATGCTTCTCTTGTTTCTTGTATTTAAATGTTAAATTTTATATTTGACTCTGTTTTTTTCATCAAGAATATTTGAAAGTAGTGCCTGTCCTGGAGACAAGAAGACCTGAGTTCAGTTCTGGCCTCAGACACTTAACACACACACCCACACCCACACCCACACCCACACCCCCCCCCCCCACACACACACACCTAGCCATGTGATGTTGGGCAAGTTATGTAACCCCAATTGCCCTCCAAAAAACAAACGAACAAAAAGAGAATACTTGAAAGTCCTCTATTCCACTGAATGACCATATTTTACCCTGAAACATGACACTCAGTTTTGCTGGGTAGGTTATTCTTAGTTTTAATCCCAGCTCCTTTGAACACCAGAATATCATATTCCAAGTTCTTTGATTCCTCAGTGTAGAAGTTGCCACATCCTATGTTACCCTGATTGTGTTTTCACAATATTCTATTTGTTTCTTCCTGGCTGCATGTAATATTCTCTCCTTAACCTGGGAATTTCAGAACCTGGCTATAATATTGATGGAGATATCTTTTTGGTATCTTTCTCAGGAGGTGTTTGCTGGATTCTTTCAACCTATATTTTGCCCTCTGGCTCTAAAACATCAGGGCAATTTTCCTTGAGAATTTCTTGGAGGATGATTTCTACATTCTTTCTTTGATCATGGCTTTCAGGTAGTCCAATAATTTTTAAATGCTCTCTTCTGAATCTATTTTCCAGGTCAGTGATTTTTCCAATGAGATATTTCACATTGTCTACTATTTTTTTTTCATTTGTTTTGATCTGTTTCACAGCATCTTGATTTATCATAAAGTCACTAGTTTCCACTTGCTTCAATCTAATTCTGAAGGTATGATTTTCCTCAGTGAGCTTTTTAGATTCTTATTTCCATCTGGCAAATTGAACTTTTTAAAGCATTCTTCTCCTCATTGCCTTTTTGAGCCTCTTTTGCCCTTTGAGTAAGTATATTTTTAAGGTGTTATTTTCCTCATTCAGGCTGCTGACTCTAATTTAATAATTTTCTTGCATTGTTCTCATTTCTCTTCCCAATTTTTTCCTCTACTTCTCTTATTTGCTTCTTAAGATCCTCTATGGCCTGTAACCAGCTCGTATTTTTCTTGGAAGCTTTTGGTGCAGGAATTACAACTTCACTGTCTCCCTCCTGTTCCATACTTTGATTCTTTTTGTCCCCAAAATAGAAGTCTAAAGCTGGATTGCTTTGCTTGGTTTGCTTCCTTTGCCTTCTCATTTTGCCACTCAATTACTTGACTTTTGGGCTTTTTTTTTTTTTTTTTACCACATTAGCTCTCTGCTACCCAACAAGGGAGCTTTGTACCGAATGCTGGAATTTTCTCAGCTGCTGAAGGTATTAGTTGAGTGCCCTCTCCACACGTGCTGGCAAGCAGGTCTCACACCCCAGGACCTCCACCCTAGACCACAATCCAGATGCAAGCAGGTTAAAGCAAGAGCGATTACTCCTCAGACTCATCGCTTGCTCCCCCTACACTTTGCAGGCCAGTAGCTGAAGCTGCCACATGGGGGCCGCTGCACAATTGTGGCGGTGGCTTATCACCCTGGTGGCAAAAGCCAAAGCACTCCCAACTACTGAATCCCAAAGTCCACACTGCACTGACCTCTCACTTTGTCCTTTGCATCTATAGGTTGACAATTCTGGAGACTACCACAGCTGCTGGTGATCTGAAGTCCCTCCAGCTGGCATCTGGTCATGCCCAGCCTGGGGCTAAAACCTCTGCCCACCTGGGGCAGTGGTTGGCTCCCAGAGAGCTGTACTGGCTGATTCCTGCCAGCCTGCTGGGCTGTCCTCAGCAGGAGGTTACCTTCTCTGTGTCATTTTGTGGGTTCTGTAGCTCCAAAGTTTTTTCAGAGCCCCCCTTTACATGAATTGGGGGAGGTGGAAGCCGGAGACCTGTGGAAGTACTGTTTCTACTCTGGCATGTTGACCTCTCTATGATTCTTTAGGTCTACCACCATATCATTTGCAAAGAGTCATAGTTTTGTTTCCTCGTTGCCCCTGCTAATTTCTTCCATTACTTTTCTTCTCTTATTACTACAACTAGCATTATAATAACATATTAAGACTGGTGATGATAATGGGCACCCCTACTTCATTTCTGATCTTATCAGAAAGCCTTCTACTTTATCCCCATTACAGATTATTCTTGCTGATGATAAATATGTGTGTGTATATGAATTTGATAAATAATACTTGGCATTTTAAGGAAAGCTCTTATGTTAATACATTATTGTAATCGCATTACTAGTATTTAATTTTTTTGCATCAAGATTCATTAGAGAAATAAGCCTACAATTTTCTCTCTGTGTTTCTTACCTTCCTTGTTTTGGTATCAGCATTGTATTTCTGTCTTCAAAGGAATTTGGTAATATACCTTCTTTTTCTTTTTTCTACATATTTTATTTAGTATTGAAATTAATTGTTCTTTACATGATTGGTAGAATTTACTGTGAATCCATTGGGTCCTGGTGTATTTTTTTTTATTTTTTTCCATAAAGAGCTCCTTCATTGATTATGCAGTTTCTTTTTTTTTTCCTGAGATGTTGTTATTCACATATTCTATTTCCTCTTCCATTAATCTGTGCAATTTTTATTTTTTAAATTTATTTATTTTTCTTTCTTTCTTTCTTTTTCTTTTTTGCTTTGTGGAGGGGGAAAGGTAGTTGTGGTTAAGTGACTTGTCCAAGGTTACATGACTAGTTTTGTGTTAAGTGTCTGACGTCATGTTTGAACTCAGGTCATCCTGACTCCAGGGCCAGTGCTCCATTCACTGTGCTTCCTAGCTTCCCCTGCAATTTTTACTTTTGCAAATATTTATTCATTTCACTTAGATTTAATGGCATATAATTGGACAAAACATATCCTGATAACTGCTTTAATTTCTTCTTCATCGGTGGTTATTACATCCTTTTAATTTTTGATACTGATAGGTTATTTTCTTTTAATTTAAATCAAATTTCCCAATTGTCTATTTTATTTTTTTAAATGAAACCAGTTCCTGATTTTATTTATTAGTTCATTGTTTTTTTTTTTACTTTTAAATTAAATAACTCTACTTTGATTTTTAAGGATTTCTGATTTGGTGCTTAATTGGGAATTTTTAATTAGTTATTTTTCTATGTTTTTCCAGTTGTGCTCCCCATTGATTGATCTGCCTTTTTCCTATTTTATTAAAGAAAGCATTTACAGATAATTCCTCTAAATACTGTTTTGGTTGTATCTTAAAATTTTGGTATGTTTTCTCATTTTTGTCATTCTTTTTAAGGAAATTACTGATTATTTCTAGATTAGAATTTCATTATTTAGTTTTGATTAATTTTAGTCTATATTTCTGTGTATGCTCTTTCTCTGTATGATCCCCAATGCTCCCCATTGATTGATCTGCCTTTTTCTTATTTTATTAAAGAAAGCATTTAACGATACACATTTTCCTCTAAATACTGTTTTGGATGTATCTTAAAATTTTGGTAGGTTGTCTCATTTTTGTCATTCTTTTTAATGAAATTACTGATTACTTCTACATTAGGATTGCATTATTTAGTTTTGAATAATTTTAGTCTATCTTTCTGTGTATGCATATTTGTACACATATATAAAAATACTCACATGTATATTCATATGCCCATATACCCTCCTATATAGACATATATATATATATGTATGTATACATACATTCATACATACACACACATATACACATTTCTATTCCCTTCAACTATTCTCATACTGAGAAAAGTTTCATAAGTTACAATTGTCATTTTTCCATGTACGAATGTAAATAGTTCAACCTCAATAAGTTCCTTATGATTTCTTTTCCTGTTTACCTTCTCATACTTCTCTTGCTTCTTGTATCTGAATGTGAAATTTTCTGTTTGACCCAGGTTTTTTCTTCAAGAGTGCTTGAAAGTCCTCTATTCCATTAAATTACCATATTTTCCCCTGAAACATGATATTCGGTTTTGCTGGGTAGGTGATTCTTGCTTTAAATCCCAGCTCCTTTGACCACCGGAATATCATATTCCAAGCCCTTCGATCCCTCAGTGTACAAGCTGCCAGATCCTGTGTTATCCTGATTGTGTTCTGACAGTATTCAAATTGTTTCTTCCTGGCTACTTATAATATTTTCTCCTTGATCTGGAAATTCCAGAACCTGGCTATAGTATTACTAGAACTTTTCTTTTGGGGATCTTTTTTCAGGAGGGAAAACCTTCTGCCAATCTTTGATGGTCTGAAATCCTCCTGAAGTGGGACTGCTTGAAGTTTTAAATTGTCTTTGATATGTGATCTGTAGAAATGTAGGTCAAAACCATATTTGTGTATATGAGTATAGAATATGAATAGCATTTTCTATTCTTAATACATGTTCAAAATAGGCCATGTATTTTGCTGTTATTGTTTAGTCATTTTAATAATGTTCAACTCTTTATAACTAGTTTGGGGTTGTTTTGGCAAAGATACTGTAGTGGTTTTCCCTTTCCTTCTTAAGATCATTTTACGATTTGGAGCTGAGGCAAACAGGGTTAAATGACTTTCCCAGGGTCACACAGTTAGTAAGTGTCTGAAGTCAGATTTTAACTCAGGAAGGTGAATATTCTTGATTCCAAGCCTAGTGCTCTACCCACTATTCCATTTACCTCCCTGACCATGTATAATGACCATTAGATGTCAAAGTCTGTGAGAATGTAAGACTTTAATAAGTGTACACGTCTTTTTTAACCACAAGGACAATTAAATACCTTGGGGACTAACGAGTTCAGAATTTCTTATTGGAACAAACAGATTATGATGTTAAAGGATATAAAAAGATATAAATCGCTTTCAACTGTTAAAATATTCAGATTCCAGACCATCTGAAGCAAGCAATCATATGAACTAGATTGTGAGATGCTACCAAATTGCCTTCACAAGCTTTCTCAACATTTCCATCCTCCATTTTTGTTCTTACTCGCCATTTGTAAAATATTACTCTGTTCTGAGTTTTGCCATGACTGTGCATAACACAAAGACTGAAAAATATATGAACACATCTCCTTTAAAATCAGCTCATTTGTAGAATGCAAGAGACTCTTCTGGCTAGCCACTGTTACTTTCCATGAAAAGAACTTTTCATTATTTTTTTTCTTTCAAATTAAAATGTGGGTACTTTCTTATCACATTTGTATAATAGATTTTTATTTTGTCTAGCATGTGAAAGCAAAGACTGTGCAAAAAGCAACAGGGTTCATATTAATAGGAGGTGACAACTTGACCAAACAGGAAGTGGCAGCGCAGCAGGCACCATGGCTCAGTGCTTGTGACAGGCAATTAGTGATCAGAGAAGAACAGATGGAATGGGAGGCAGCAACAATTTACTGAAGGATTTTCTTGCTCATTCTGTGGCCCAGTTCATTGAGATTATTTGCAAAGATAAATAGATACAAATACAACCTTGTTTTGGTGGGGGTGGGGAGAGTAAGTAGAATTATGTAGCAATAAGGCGCCAGAAGTTGCGAGCTCAGATATTCTCTCACTGAACCCCCATTGCAGTGAGAAATAAGAAACCATTGTTTTTTGTTGGAGTATAATAAAGAAAAATAATGTAAGATGAAGTATTTTTGCTGTAGCTTTCATAGTAACATGTGACTCACGGGGACCTAAAAAACATCTTGGTCAACCCTCTGCCTTCAGGTACATCCAGGATGTAAGAGTCTTGATTCTCTTTTCAAAGATCTCAAGGGAGACAATAACCATAATTTTTCTCTGCATTCCACTTACTTCACTCAGGTAGTCAAGGCATTTTTTCTTTACTTTCTGCTGCATGCTTGAATAGAGTCATAGAACATTGACTCTGGAAAAGATCTCAGAGGTCATCTAAGCTAATTCAAGCTTGAGGCCTATTAAAAAAGGCTTTTGGGAAGGGAGTCCAATATCTCTAAGAGAATAGGGAGAATTATCCAGAGATTAGTTGGAAATCTTGTGAGGGACAACATTCTTTTTCACCCCAAGCGATGCTGAATCTACCGAGTTATAAGTTAAAAGATCAAGAACATCCCTGTGACAGAGAGGCAGGGAAGTAAAAGATGAGGCAGAGTTAGCAAGGAAGTGGGTAGCAATGAGAGCAACAATGAAATATGTGAATCTGGTTGCTGAAAACATCCTGTGCTGTGAGTTCTGGGACTAGAGACTAAAAATGGCAACCTAGATTAAACTGCCAAGGCTTTGTGTTATGGAACAAACAATTTGGACTCTGGTTTGGGGTTGGAAGCATCCTTCTAAATCTGAAGAAAAGCTGCAGAAAGGTTGACTCCTCCTAACCTACTTGAGGAGAGATAACTTAAGAAGTAGTGTATTACCTGAAAGCCATCATCAAATAAATAGTCCAGACATCATATTTAAAGAAATTGTCGAGGAAAAGTGTCCCAATATTATAGAATCAGAAAGTAAAATAGAAATTTAGATAATCCACCAATCACTACTCTAAGAGATCCCCAAATGAAAACTCCTAGGAATATTATGGGCAAATTTCAGAGCTCCTAAGTCAAAGAAAAAAAAAATTTGAACAACCGTAAAAATACATTCAAATATTTTGGGGCCATAGTCAGGACCATATAATATTTAGCAGCTACCATGATAAAGGAGTCAAATAAAAAAAATCTCTAAACTACTATTGACTTGAGAAATGAAGATTAAAACAACTCTGAGTTACCACCTCACATCTATCAAATTGCTTAATATGACAGAAAAGGAATATGACAAATATTTTTAGGGGATATGGAAAGATAGAGAAATTTTAGCACTGTTGGTAGAACTGTGAACTAGTTCAGACATTCTAGAGAACAGAATGTAAACCAAAACACAATAGAATAGTGCATACTCTTTGACACAGAATAATAAAGAGATCAAAGAAAAGGGGGTAAAAGATCTATTTGTATGAAAAAATAAGGAAGTATTTTTTTTGTGGTGACAAGAAATTGCAAATTAAGGGGATGTGCATCAATTGGGGTATGAATGAACAAGTTGTGATATATAATTATGATGGAATACTATTGTTCTGTAACTAGTGGTGATGGGAACAATTTCAGAGAAACCCAGGAAAGACTTGCATGAACTGATGCAAAGTGAAGCAAGTAGAACCAGGAGAACATACTAAATAGTTATAGAAATCTTGTAACAATAATCAACTGTGAAATACTTAGTTACTCATATCAACATAACTACCTAACACAATTCCAAAGGACCCATGATGAAATATGCTATCCATCTCCAGGGAACAAAAAAATTCTCAGTATACATTGAAGCATACTTTTAATTTTTTCTTTATTGTTCTTGGGGGTGGTTGTGTTTACCTATTGCAATATAGCTAATATAGGAATATGTTCTGCATGACTTCACATGTATAATTGATATCGTATTGCTTTTCTTCTCAAGGAGTGAGTAGGAGAAGGAATTTGAAACTCAAAACCAAAATAACACTTTTTATACATAATTAGAAAATTATAATGAAATAGAAACATTATTTTTTTCAAAGGAAAATTAATGATATAAAGTCAACTTATAGGGAAATTTACTATGTAGTATGACAAGAAGTATTCCTGAGCCCCTTGCTTGTTGACACTTTTTTTCCAGTGGCTTGAAGAAAGGCATAATGTATGACACACAGCTGAGAGATACATCCAATAGTGTGTAGTAGATAACAAAGTCCATATTCAAAAAGTTCTTCATGTACCTCAATGGTCAGCCAGTCAAACAACCTGATATTTAAATGTGAGAAATGAGAGTCTTATACTTGGTATAGAAATCAGTTCCATAATTACAAGAGTTGCACATGGCAGTAATGCTTTATTAGCACTTTATCTGAAAGAGGTCTCAGTTCTATTGGACAGTAAGTTAAGTACAAATCAGTATTGTAAAGTGAAAGACAGGAAAGTAAATGCAAGCTTAGGCTGCACTAGGTGATGTTTATTTCTTCCAAGAATAAGGAGTGATGATTTCTAAATAGATGCACAGCTAGAATATAGTTTTCAGTTCTGGGAACTAAATCTTTAAAGACTATTGATAAGGTGGAAAGGAATAAGAAGAGTTTAAACCAGGGTGAAGATGGGCACTGAAATCTTACCAGTGATTTAAAGGACAATGATTTTAGTGTGTCAAAGAGGGAAATGAGAATATTTTTGAAGATATAAATGACTCTTAGTTGGAAGAGGGATCAGCTTACTTTTGTTTGTTTGTAGAACTTACAAGCAGGGAGGTAAAAAGAGAATACTTAAAGCTTAATAAGAGAAAAATGCATACTAATTAGGATTATTAAAAAATAAAGTTAACTGCTTCTGGGATAGTGCATAGTTCTTATTAGAGAGCTTGAAATACATATATAATGTATGATTTTGAAGAAACCAATTATATTGAAATATGGATCTCTCTATATGCACTTTTGTATGTGTATGTACGTATATATATATATATATATATGTATATATACATATTGTATTTTGATATAATTGGTTTCCTTCAAAATCTTATGAATTTTATGTATTTAAAAAATATTCTGAGAAACAGCTTGTAGGTTTTACAGACAGCCAAAAGTGTCCATGACAGAATATGTTAGAGCACCCTATTGTAGAGGATATTTTTAGGCATGGATTGAAATAGATGACCACTCATGTATTTTATAATTATGAAAATCTGTGATTCTATTAATTAAAAACATTCAAAATCACTACATATAGGAAATAGAAATTTCTAAAAATGGGAGATAATATTTATATAGTGATTTAAGTTTTGTGAAGGCCTTTGCATTTTGATCTTCATGATAGCTTTGGGAGTTCTTTTGTTAAATAATTATTTTAATTATGAGCTTGACAGCTTTTAATAAATATCTACATTTCCATGTACAGAAGTAAGACTGCACATGGAGACATTAATTTACTATGCACAAATAATTATTTTTGTAAAGTTTTTCTTATGGTAGCTGCAACATTACCATTTTTGTCACTGTTCCCTCCTGAACTTCCCTCTATTAACTTCTGTATATGTTTCACATATTTTATTATTCTCATTTTCTTTTTTCTTTTTTTTTAACCTCACTGTACATAGCTTCCATGATCTTGTGTAATAATAGCCTTCCCTTGCAACAAGTATAGTCAAGCTAAATAATGAGGGTTACACTGGTCATTTCTGAAAACATATGTCTCATTTTACTTCATTAGTCTATCACCTCTCTGTCTAGAAGTGGGAAACATACTTCATCTTTAACCCTTCTGGGTTATAATTGGTCATTACTTAGAACTGAATTATTAAATTATTCAAACCTGTCATCCTATATACAATATTGCAGTCAATATAGAATTCTGGTTCTGTTCTCTTAACATTATTTCATAAAAGTTCTCTCTAGTGTCTCTGAATGCTCTCTTTGAATATTTGCTATTGTAAAATAATATTCTATCATATCATGATTTGTTCGACCTTTCCCAACTGAAAGGATACCTCAGTAACCATTAATTTTTTTTTGCAGTTCTTTGTTATAATAAAACTTACTGCTCTCTCTCTCTCTCTCTCTCTCTCTCTCTCTCTCTCTCTCTCTCTCCTTATGTCTATATGTCTTTATATGTATGTATGTGTATATATATATATATATATATATTTGTCTATATATGTTGTGATATTAATGGCAATTAAAGATTCCCCTGTATTGGCTTGGTTTTCAAACTGATTGTGTTAAAATCCAGAGCTTGTTAATCCCACCTGTGGGATGGACTTGTTGATGTGAAAAGAAAGTCCTGAACTGGGAGGAGCTGGTGACGTAGATTTGGAGAGACCAGAGAGAGGCAGAAGAACTTTTTGGAAGCAGCACCTCATGGAGGCAGAGAGAGACTGAGAGAATTGCTGGGGGCCACGTTGAATTGCCCTGGACTTTTGAGACCTGCCCCCTGAGCTGCCAAGGACTGAGGAGACATGGCTGTTTTGCTGGTACTTTGTCTGTCTGTTTTGATGTTGTTTTGCCAGATTTGTCCACTGGTGAAAGACAGTCCTGTTGTTGAAGAAGTCCTGGAACCTGGCTTTTGGTTAAGAAGCCCTGAGAGTGTCCTGCAGACAGAGAGTGAATACTGTCCACTGGTGAAGGACAGTGCTGTTGTTGCAGGGGTCTGGAGACTGTCCTGCAGACAGAATGAATACTTTCCACTGGTGAAGGACAGTGCTGTTGTTGCCGGGGTCTGGGAACCTTTCTGTTGGTTCAGAAGCCCTGAAGAAGGATTTTCTTGTTGTATGTTTACAGAAATCCTGGGAGAGGGTTTTGTTAATGTTTTCAGGGGTTCTAGGACGGTTCTACAGACAGAGGATGAATTAATGAAGAGACTGGCAATGTATCTTGTGGCCTTGCTAAGCCTTGTCTCCCCAGGAACTAAGATTGCTGAGAACTTGCCTCCTGTCAAGATGAAGAAAAGACCTCCATTTGGGTATTAAGTGCTGTGCTTAAACTTGATGTAACTCTGGGGTAGATTCAATTGTGATCCAGGGGTGGGGAACTTTTGACCTTTTTGTGTTCTATGGTTGAACAAATGAATGTACTTTACTTAGATTGGAAACTAATCTCCATTTGAGAAGAGGGACTTTGTGGTGGACTAAATGAAGGTACAGCCTAGGGGTGGAGTAGTATTTAGAACAAGGACTTTGTAATTGATTGAATGAATAGAAGGTCCTGGGGTGGGGTAGTACTTGGAGATTATTTAATCACACTTAGTAAATGCTGTATTTGGAATGATGTCATGTTTTGATCTTCTCTGTTCTTGGTTGGTCACTGAATAAAATGGAGAGCACCTATGCTGGTATTTTGAACCTTGGGAAGTTACCTTTGCTTGGCATTACATTACATATGTCTATATATATATATGTTTGTATGTGTGTGTAATATGTATGAATATAATCTTTCTCTTCTGTCTTTGAGGTAGAAGACTAGTAGTGAGATTTATGGATTGAAGGGAACATATAGTTTATTACTTTGTGACATAATTACAAATTGCTTTCCAGAACTGTTGGACTACTTCATAGATCCACAAGCATCATGTATGAGTTTATCTTTCTCCCCAGAAAACTTTAGCCACTATTATTTTTCTTTTCTGTCATCTTTGTTCATTTGATAGATATGAAGGATACCTTGGAGTTGTTTTAATTTGTAATTATATTATTTTTAGCTATTTGTGTATTTTATTTTTGATAATTTGCAGGTCTTTTTGAGTATCACAACATCATTTCCATTTATCTATGAGAGAAAAGAAGTGTTTTTCTTATTTCTATTTTTTCAAATGTGGAAACTGAGGCAAAGAAAAGTTAAATGACTTGCCTAAGGTTGGATAATATTTGAAGCAGGATGTGAACTAGGATTGCTCTGACTCTGTGACTAGAATTCTTTCTATTATAGCACCTAGGTGCATATATGCTAGTGTATTCCCTCCTGTTGGAGTGTGAAATAGGCAATCTGTTAATAATTTAACATTATGCAATTAAAGTTACTAAATCGCTCAAAGCTGACACCCCAAAGAGTTAAATGATAGAGAGGATACATATGTAAAACTGTATTTGTATTCAAAGCAACATCATTTATCATAAGAAAAACAAAAAGCTAGAAATAAGCATGCTTGCAGTAACTGGGAAATTAAATGCACACTCTGTAGTATAAGAATGTAATAGAAAATTGTCATGCCATAAGGAAGGGCAAATATGAAGATTTCAGAGAAATGTGGAAAGTTTTGAATGAAATGATATACAATGAAGAATGCGGACTCAAGCACCAATTTGCACAATGAAGATAATAGCAAAAAATAAATAACAATAAAAATAAAATAAATTCATATTAATCAATGGACAATGTCAATGCAAAGGCATTAAATTATATATTGCATGAATCCTTTCTGTCAGAATCAGTACCTTAAGTAGTGTTAAGTGGCATGTATAATGATAGCTTTACTTGACTGTTTCATGACATAAAATTTTGTGGGATTGGAAGATGTTTAGAAATTTTTTTCGTGAAGCATCTATTATGTCAAAATATAATGCAGCAATAAAATCTTTGCTGAAAAATTGAGGGAAAAAGTAATTGTCAGGTTTTTTTGTCTAGTGATCAAAATGTGATAGTAGGGAAATTGTTATAGTATTTGGAGAGTCTTTCTGTCTAGATCATTCATTTAACAGTCATTTACTATGTACTATGTACCAGGTGATGTACTATGGATACAGTTACAGATGTGTAAAATCCTCTTACTTTGAAGAACTTTTAATCTCCTTGGTGGAGTATAAACCTAATAGTGGAATGATTCAATCAGAATCATTGATTGATTATTTTTTTTTTTACCATCTCTATTTGATTGATGTGAAGTGAAACTTTACAATGTTGTTGTTGTTGTGTAGTCATTTTCCATGATGTCCAATTTTTTGTGACTCCATTTGAGGTTTTCTAACCATTTGTCATTTCCTTCTCTAGCTCATTTTACAGATGAGAAAACTTAAGCAAACAGGGTTAAGTGAGTTGCTTAAGGTCAAACAACAATTAAGTTTCTGAGGTTGGCTTTGAACTCACTAAGATGAGCCTTCCTGACTCCAGCGCTCTATCCTCAGCACCCCCTACCTGCCATAACCTCCAAATAGAGTTGTTGTAATTTAAATTTTTGTATATTTAATTACATAGAATATTTTCCTTGTGATTTTAAATAGTCTGTATCCTTTCCAATTATCTGAGGGAATAGATCTTAGTGATGTACACTCATCTAGTATATACACATACCCAATTTTTACAACTTTTGGATGTAAAACATTTTCCAGAGATAGTTGATATGGAGACTTTATCCTACTCTGTAGTATTCCTTTCTCATTCAAGATTGATTGATTTGGCTTTCACAAAATTCTTTCTAACTTTATGTAATCAGAATTGTATGTTTAGTCCTTTTAATCTCCTCTGTTTCCTATTTGGTTATGAATTCTCCACCTAAATCATAGTTAAAATGTTATAATCACAGTTAAAAGTGACATGACTTCATATGATATCACTTATCCATTCCTGTTTTATGCACAGTAAGAGATATATTCTTGGACTAAACCTACTTTTTGCTTTTTAGTTTTTCCATCAGTTCTTTTCAAATAAAGAATACATTCCCTAGTAGTTGATATACTTGGTTTTATTGAAGACTAACTTGCTATACAAATTCATTTTTTAGATTAATCATCTACTTTTTTTACCTCTGATCTACATTTCTAGTTTTTAACCAGTATAAAATAGTTTTGATATTTACTATATCAAATATGATTTGAAATCGAATGGTAGATCACCTTTATCCCTGACTTAATTTTACATTATTCCCCTTAAAATGTTTTAATTTCTCCTCCTCCAAATGGATTGTGTTACTATTTTGTCTAATTTTACAAAATAATCCCTTAGTAATTTGATTGTCATAGCACTAAATTCATAATTTTTACTTAGTATAATCATTTCTACTCTTTTAGAGAGTTCCATCTGTGAAAATGACTATCCGATTATTCTCTTTTAAAGAAACAAAAATAATGGTTTGTAGTTCTGCTTATAGTAGTATTACTTGTGTCTTACAGGATTAATTCCAGCATTTCTTAAATACTTTGTAGCCATTTTGAGTAGAATTAATTTATTTTTTCCTCCACTGGTTTTTGTTAATAATATACAAAATGCTGAAATTGGTAATTTTTTTTTTTTACTTCTTTTGTAATTTGCTGAAGTTCATCAATGTAATTTTTGTTTCAGGAGATGATCACAATTCTGTGTTTACCCAATTTAATCTCCTATAAATTTCTACTCATCACCTTATTCATTCCTTTATGATGAATATACATATATTCATCTATAAGCATGGCCTTTGGTACCAAAGACAAAAATTTCTTGTTCTCTTGGACGTCATTGATATGTGAAAAAAAAAAACATATCCTAGTAGAGGTAATGGCCTACCATGATCAATTTCTTACAAGTATTGTCTCCTTTTGTATGCTACCCACCACCTTTTCTATACTATTAATTACAAAGAAAATAAATAACGAAGGGGAAGTTATCTTTTTTTAGTTGGGAAGAATTGTAGGAAAATAAAATTAAAGTAGATACAGGATTAACACTTTGTCCTATTTAACTGCATATCATGATCATCTAATTTTAAGAATTAAATTAAATTTAGAATTTTTTATGCTATAAAGTTGTGAAGAGAATGGCAGTAGATTTAGAAGACTGGGGGTAGCATCATAAGTATATTATTTCACTGTTTCTGTGGTCTTAGATAAATCACATCCCCTCTGTCAGCATCAAATTTGATTAGATGAGGGGTGTGTAGAGTACTATGCATGGTTCAGCTGTAGTCTGTTTTTGTAGAGTGGAAAGATAAGAATGATTTTAAAATATGAAAAGCAATTCTAATTCTCTGAGCTGTATAAAAAGCTAAACAAAACAAACAAGCAAAAAAAGCAAAAATCCAAGAGGAGGGCTGGAGATTACTTGCCCTTGGACTATATCAATGTTTCCCATTCATTTTGAATCTATAGAATACAAACCAATTTTACAGGACTAAAGAAGGCAACAATTAAGACACATACCAACTAATAATCACTCTTAATTTAGTAAAACTTTTAAATGAATTTGAATTTCTACATAGCCACTTTTTTGTAAATTTGTAAAATAGCCATCCAAATATGTTTTTAAAAGTTACTTATTACATCTAGAATGTATGTTTATTTAGTTTACTATGTAGTTGGCTTTGGACAGATGCACTTCAATAACTCAGAGTCCGCTGAGGGAATTATAGCTTGCAGACCTGAATCTATTGGGCTAGATTACCACTAACACCATTTCTAACTTTAAATCCTATGACCCTACCTAACTACCTGTTATAACCTTTTTTATAGTGTGTATAATTGAACCATTGGGATAGAAAAGCTCATTCTGGTATGAGTTCTTCTATTGATAAAAGTAGCCATGTGTCCTCTTGCTTTTATGAAATGTACAAATAAATTTCTCCTCTTTCCTTAAGTGATTCCAGTTGCTAGCTCTAAAAAGTATGGAGTTCTAACATCGGGATGGCTTTGACCTTTATTTGCTGCTTCACTGACAACACCAACTGATCCTGTTGATAGATGGTGCCACATGAATAATACTTAGACTATATTTGCAAATGAAGATTACTTTGTCAATGAGGGCAATTACAATTCAAAATGCAACTTATATCTTACTCTAAAGAAGTCAATGAAGCAGTCTAGAATTGATTTATTAGGTGGAAAGGTCTAACGAAGGAAAGAGAACTGTTAAAATAAGCAATTATAATATTTGGAAATTCTAAATACACATCACTAATTTCCCATTTACATGAAGTGCTATTATTCTCTCATATCTAAGAATTTCTTAAAGGTCCCAAATGACATATTAGCAGTCTTCTTTTATTAGGTATTTTTAAATTATTTATTGTGCATAACTTGGGGTAATATTATTTGTCTCCAAGTAGTGAGATTATGGGGTTTTTTGGAGCAAGAAGGGGCCTCAGAAGTAATTTCACTATATCTCTACTTTTTATGGATGAAGATTCTAATATGCTGAGCAGATAGATAATAGAGAATTACAAAATATGTAGCAGAAGACAGAAATCAACAATAATTTCTAAAACCACATGAAGATTTCTTTCCTAGTATACATCTGTGTATGTATGCATTTATGTGCAAATATGCACAGACATACACATATATACATGTACACACAAAATATATGCATTTCTGCATGTATCTATATAGGCACTCCTGTAAACACATATGCACACATGTGTGTACATATATGTATGTGTATGAATATGTATAAATATACATATATTCTATAATTTCAAGGTCATAGAGATATTATACTTAACCTGCTAATTGAAAAGCCACATGTTAAAGCATAAACTGAGAAAATATAATTTGGTATAGTTATTAATTAGAAAGAAATATTCTATTTTCCAAAGATTCCAACAGGTCCCATAGATATATCTTAAGAATCATTGTATATTCTTAAGGATAATTTAAAATCATCATTCATTTTTAAATTTGTTCTCTACTAAGTTATGAATCAGATAGTATGAACTTTTCCTCATGTGAAAATGTAGAAGGTAGTTGATTTTTGATTTTTCAAAATAATCACTAGACCTTTTTTGGAAATAATGAATTCCCCATCCATTACCAAATTACAAAATTATAATTGTATCACTTTTAAGATTTATAGAAATGTTAATTACAAAACAGTTTCACACACATCATTATCAGTTTCAAGAAGTGCAAGCATTTCCACCATTTTATAGACTAAGAACCTAGGTGTACAGAAATGAAACAATTTGCTTAATATCAAACAACTCTTACAGGGAAAACAACAAATTCAAACCAAATATGTTGTGATTATAAGTCCTTTATTTATTCCTTTATGACACACTTTATCTGCTATGCTATACTACACTTTATTTGCAAGCTTTAAACAAAGCTGTGTGGAAAAGCACTAGTGAGTAGAAGAAAATTAAAGATAGTATTTAGATAGTAATAGATAATCTTTACTGGAGCATCCACATTAGATAGGAGGTTAGACTTCAAGTACCTTTGCTAAGAGTCTACTATCCCATAATTCTATTAATTATAGAAAAGATGGCTGTGAAAACTTTCTATTGTGAGAAAGAACCATTGTTTCTAGCTGTAATAACAAGACGAGGATCTGGAATCAGAAAGCCTAGGCTTCAATTCCAGCACTGTTACCAAATATGAAACTTGCTATGTAATTTTGAATGTATCATTAAGCACCTCTGAACCATCCTTTCTTCATGGGTAAAATGATTGATTTTGGGGGAGGGTAGGCCTAGGCTAAATGAAACACACATATACCTACACCTAAAATATATATATTTATCCATTTATAACCTATGTCTCATAAAGTGATGCTTATCCATAAGATCAGACTTCACTCTCTTTTATGCCACAGAGGTTTTGCATGCACCAGTTATAGAAACATTATGGTTACAATTGTCTCTACATATTCTCCATAAGATTTTTGTCGCCTTCAGTAGCAAGAGTATATTTAGATTTGCCTAAATAATACTGTGATTACAGGTGTACTTCATTTCACAAAATGTCCTGGAATATAACCTATATTACTTTATGTCATGGATATTCAATTTTCTAACATGAGAAGTGGGAATTTAATTATATGCTCAACATTATTTTCTAATTACCTGGGGATGTAAGTAATCTGGACGTCATCTTGAGCCTGACTTACTTTAATACTTTGAGAAAATATAATTTCGTCAGTGTGGGTACTCTTTGCACTGACATATTGTAACTCACTTCAGAAGTTGGTAAATGGTCATCATACATTACGATGACAAAGAAAATGATCATTCCTTGCTAAGAAACAGCTTGCTAATGAACTTCTTTGAATTCTGGAAAGTTGATTCTCAAATGATAAACATCTTGTCCATCTTTTGACCCCGCACATAAATTCTTTTCAGTTTGGCAGGGCTTGCTCAAGTTTTTACTCTGATGGTCTTCAAGACAAAAGAACTACATCCTTAATCTTGGAATAAAACTTTAGTGGAGGATATAATCTGTATAGATTACTTTAATTAGTGACTTTTCATATTTTTCTCTAATCCTTAAATATAATATAATTCAGGGAATGCACCATCTGCCTCTATATTGTTTTATTTAAATTTCTGAATATTTAGATAAAATACATTCCAGGTATTCATGTTTAAAAAGGTTTTTTTTTTTTTGGTTTTGTTTTGTTCATGGATAGGGGAAGATTAGAAATGCTTTTACAAATCAGTGCATCTTAAGATATGGTAAACATAAAAAATAACTTTCTGAGATTGAGGCAGAGTGAATCCACTTAAATTTAAATCCTCTTTATGTCGTAAATTGATTTTTATAAAAAATGTTCTTGATAACTTGTGTTTTCAAACATTTTTTTCTTGATATTTATTCCTCAGTCTCCACACAGAGAGCCATCTTTTATAATACAATGGTTAAAACTGGAGAGAGCTTGGACTAGTGATTGAGCAATTACTGGGAAATTAGGAGTTTGGGTTTTGTCTTCCCTTATTTCTTTCTTTTATCTTTTTTTTATTAATTTGTTTGTTTCCTTTTAGTTTACAGGATTCAATTCCACAATTCCTTGAGTTTCACATTTTGTCTCCCTCCCTCCCCTCCCCGCCATGGCGGCTTATAGTCAAGTATAGGATCTGTAAATACTTTCACATTATGCATTAGTCAGGTTATAAGGATGGATTGTACCAGCTGGAATGAAAAATGGTAAAGAGGGCATAAAACCAAATAAGAGAAGGAAAAAGATCAGGTATTTTGCTTCCACCTGGATAAAAGAACTGATGCTGATTGAAAAGAGACGAACCAGGAGAAATTTGTACACAATTACAGACACAAGGTATGTGTGATGACCATCTTTGATAGACTGGACTCTTCTCAGCAACACAGTGATATAAGTCAATCCCAAAAGACTCAAGATGGAGAGAAATATGTGCATCCAGAGAAAGAACTAGAAAGAACTAAGTCTTCCCTTATTTCTTAACCAGTTGTTAGATCTTGGTAGTCACTTAACTTCCCTAACACATAATTTCCATGTCCATTACACATGGATCATGGATGATTTGTAAGGTCCACTGTAGCCATAAACATCTGGAAGAAACAAAGTGAGTCAATAATAATAATAATAATAATAATAATAATAAGCCTCTAAACCTCTCCTTCTGTTATTCTTTTCCCTATTAGAAACATATAAGTCAATGAAAGTGTATATACATATATATATATATATATAGTGATTTGAGTTCTTTGTGACAAAATTAATAATTACTTTATAGACCATCACTTTTCATAATTAAGCTTAATGATCTGTAATAAAAAATGCAATTATTCAAAGCACTGTGCTCTCCAAGTCACTGAAATCAAACTCAATGTAGTAAAAGGACTGACTTAATAGGGTTATTTCTTTTTTGCATCACAATTTAACTGATCTGCTTTATTTTCATTCTTTCTATGACATGGACATTTCTGATATACCATAAACCCTTTGTATTACAATACTTTGATGGATCATGATATCTTCAATGTGGGTTTTCTTTCCAATATTACAGATCTCAACATACCTACTTCACCTCATCATGTTCTGGTGTTGACAGTATATTTGCACAACTCTCCACAAGGGAGTCCACCAATGAGTTGGGAATCTTCCCTGGATCTATTGATATTAAATATGTACCTAGGCACTACACGAACTGTTTATGTGCCACTATTCCTATGTGACTGTATGATGTCCTTTTTGTGGGTTTTATTCATATATCTACGATGACATATTTTATGTCACTTTTTTTCTTATTTATAATATCCAAAAGCCCATCTACATTTACCATGTAACTTGTCAGTGCCATTTGGATGACATTCAAATCTGATCCCTTGAAGTTTATGATATTCCCTGATTCACAGGTTTATAACAATAACAGAAGAACATTGGCATTACAAAGGACAGGCTTTTATTTCATGAAGAATATTGAGGTCATTGTAAATTATCTTAAATTTGTCTATTATATAACCTTGTCCTTAGAACTGGATTTGGACCTGGTTTCAAACTCTTTCTCTGACATTTAAATTAATGAAGAAATATAACCAGAGGCACATTGCTCAACCTATTTGAGGCTTTGATTATTTATAAAATAGGCATTGTAATATTGTAATATCTAGAGAGTACTTTTTCTCCATCTCAAAAAATAAATGCTTACAAACTACTTTGTAAACTTTAACATTTTGTAAACTGTAGCTTAGAACTTTGTAAAATGTACAAATTTCAGTTAATATCATTAATGAATTTTGAACTGATTATTGTGCATATATAAATTCTGTCAAAATGAATGTACTGATGAGTAACTTTGTAGGTTGTCCATACAGCTGTGCATTCCTTTTTTTTTTTCTTGTAAAGCAATTGGGGTTAAGTAACTTGCTCAAGGTTATGTGGCCAGTTATTTCTGGGTGTGGTGGTAGTTATCTGAGCCTGGATTCAATCCCAGGTCATCCCAACTCTGGGGCTGGTGCTCTTACTCACTACACCACCTGGCTGCCCCTAAGCAATTGGGATTAAGTAACTTGCTCAAGGTTACGAGGCCAGGTGTTTCTGGGTGGGTGCTAAGTGTCTGAGCCTGGGTTTGATCCCAGGTCATCCCAACTCTGGAGCCGATGCGGTTACTCACTGTGCTACCTGGCTCCCCCCCTTCCAACTGTGCATTCTTGATGGGATAATGCAAGACTGCTAGTATAGATGACACTCTGAGAAATAAATTAGATTTTCCTGGACCCATTTGGGTATAGATGATGACTGTTATTCATGCCCCACCCTCCCCATAATCTCCTCTAATTTTACAAAGTGTTTTCCTTATAGCAAATTTGTGAGGTAGGGAATTCTTTTTGCAATCATTTGGCATATTGGGACAAAATCTTATATCAGAATTACTTGTTAAGAAAATATCAGTGTAAAAAGTATTTTGTAACAACTCTTAAAATGATACACAATTAGATGAATTTTTTAGTAAATTGCTTCATGGAAAATATTGATGCTTTAAATGGTTTCTTAGTGTTTCTTAGTATTTTCTATTGTGAATTATTTAATTCACATGAAAGCAAGAATAACAATAGTTAAAAAATTGTTTTAACAAAAGATATATTAAAGACCATAATGGGCATGTTTCTCTTCATTTTTTAGGATGGCCCAGTTTATGAAGTCTTTGGTGGTGGTTGAAATACTTTCACTCTCCAGTCCTTTCCAGAGATATCTCTGTCCTAACTGTACTCTTTACCCTATCTTTACCTCAGTGTAATTTACTCTACATTGTCCCCTTCTTTTGAGTACCTTGGCCCCTTATGATATCCTGATCTGACCTTCTCAAGCCTCAACCTTGAGTCACTCCCATTTTCTGCTACCTTAACTCCTACACATGTACTGATGAACAAAATGGAAGAAAATCAGTTATTCAGGAAAACCTGAGTTCAAGTTCAGCCTCAGATAATTAGTAACTATATGACTCTGAGCAAGTCACTTAACATCTCTATGCTACTTTTCTCAACTAGAAAATGGGGAAATAATAGAACCCACCTCACAGGTTTGTTGGGAGGATCATATTCATAAAGCACAGTATTTGGCACATAGTAGGCACTTTGTTCCCTTCCCTCTTTCTTCCTCTTGGCTCTCTTCATAGCTCTCTGAATAATCTTCTCAGCGTCCCTTGCTGGGTCTTCATCTAGGTTATTCCTTTTAACCACCAGTATCTCAAAGGACTCCTCTAGGTTCTCTTCTCCCTCTCTACTATATAACTTAGTGATCTCATCAATTCTTATGCATTAAATTATCTTCATTCCAATGATTCTCGTCTCTACTTATCCAGCCCTAACATTGCTATCTCCACTCTCTTATTTTAACTTCCTGCTAAGTACTTTAAACTGAATACCTCCTAGACATCTTAAACTCAGCATGTCTTAAACTGCATCAGCAGAAAGTTTATCTATTATTGAATATCTTCAGTTAGAAACTAGAAGATAACTGTGGGTCAGAAATATTGTAGAAGAGATTTGTATTAATATGATGGTTCACTAGGTGATTGCTGAAGTTTCCTTGAACTAAGATTATCTGATTCTGGATTCCTGTGAATTTTTTTTCAAATCTTGACAGATGAAATAATGTCATTGTAGGGATAATAGTTGGACCTATGATTTCAATGGCATATGGGACACTAGGGTGAGGGCAATAATCCAAGCTATCTCTGTCTTGCAAGAAAAGTTAGAAGTTAAGCAACTTACCCAGGGTCACACAGAAGATCAGAAGAAGGACTTGAACCCAAATCTTCCTTATTTAGAAACAAGTTCCCTACCAATTACATCATGTAAACTCTGCAATTTCCATAATGTATAGAATATTCATAAATATAGAGAATTGTGAAAGATTCCCAAATACCTTTTTAGATGCAAATATCCTATTGATTTTGAAACCTGGAAGTACAATAATAAAAATAAATAACATAAATCAGTTTAGCTAATGAATAAAAAATACCAATAATAAGGAAAATTTATTTATAGTAATTTATTTTATTTATTTATTTTTTAAGCAATCAGGGTTAAGTAACTTGCTCAAGGTTACACGGCCAGTTTTTTCTGGGTGTGGTGCTGAGTATCTGAGCCCGGATTTGCTCCCCAGGTCATCCGGACACTGGAGCCAGTGCTCTTACTCGCTGGGACACCTGGATGCACCTAAGCAATTGGGGTTAAATAACTTGCTCAAGTTTACACGGCCAGGTGTTTCTGGGTGGGTGCTAAGTGTCTGAGCCTGGATTCGATCTCCAGGTCATCCCGACACTGAAGCCGGTGCCCTTACTCACTGTGCTACCTGGCTGCCCCTATAGTAATTTATTTTAAATACCATTATGACAAAGTAGATTTTTTTTTCCAGATATGCATTGGTTCATACTGGAAACAATGTGTATATAGCATTTTTAATACTTTAAGTATTAAAATGGAGAGAGGACTTCTTATACCTATACTTTATGAATCATTTCTTGAAGAACACAAAGAGAATACTATGATGAAAAAATAAACTCAGAATGAATATACATTGGAATATAAATGGTTACAATATTTTAAAAATAAAAGAGAATAACATCGGGCATTTTTCATAACTGTGGCAAGGAGCAGAATTCTTTTTCAGATAAGGGATAGAGGAGATCACAACATATAAAGTAGGTAATTTGACCACATAAAATTTTTACAAAGCATGAATAAAGTCATAAATTCAGAATTAGGGGAGAAATTGTATATGGAACAAATACTTATATCAAAAAACACTGATGAGTTTGATTGCCAAAATATGTAGGAAATTCTCACAAATGCTATATACATATATATATATATATATACACACACACACGGAGAGCGAGAGCGAGAGAGAGAGAGAGAGAGAGAGAGAGAGAGAGAGAGAGAGAGAGAGGTTATGGAAAAAATACTTTGTAGTGTGTACATATGCTCCAAAATCAATCATTATAAGACAAATGCAAATTAAAATTTATTTGAATTTTTCCTTCGTACCATGAAAATTGGCAAATACAATAGTAATGACTATATTTTGAGTTGCTATGAAAGATAATAAATTTTGGCAAAATTGATAGTTATTAAATTGTCCAAATATTCTTGATTTCAGTTTGGCCTTATGCAAGAAAAGTAAATGAATTTTCAATTCCTTTTTACATAGTCATCCACTAACTGAACATAGACCTTCCCCACCAACTCCCCAAGGAACACAAGGATACAAATGATTCAATATTTACTGATACATAGCAGCTTTCTGTGGAAACAAAGTACTGGAAATAAAGTCAGGGACTGTCAGTAAGGAAGGAAGAAATGATGTATGAATTGAATGGAATATTACTGTGCAGTAAGAAGTTATTATGATGGAGAATTTAGAAAGATATGAAGATTTATATAAATGAATCTATAGTGAAATAAGTAGAAGTGAGAGAATGCATATTCAATGTTTCTAACAATCTAAAACATAACATCACCAAATAAAAATTGACCTTCAAATAATTGAAAAGCCATCAATGTTCTCAGAGTATAGATATGAAATAGATATCCTCCCTTGCAACAGAAATATGTTGGGAGAAAGAAGCTACTGGAATTTTTCTAATAATTTTCAGATATAATAGATCAATATTTGTGTTAATTATTCTTTGTCATAAGATCAGTTTAAGGGAAGAGGTGGAAATGATTGATTTAAAGGCATAAGGCAATAAATTATATCACATAAGATGAAAGTGTCTATGTCTCAGCTAAAATAATTAATTATGCAGACTATTAGATAACACTATTAACAGGTTGTAATCAAAACACAGATAATTTTAGGATGACTGACATCCTGAAGAAATCATAGAAAGCAAGAAAACAATCTGACAGAAACTGTCAAACTTGGTGAAAATAAATATATTTTGAATAAATATAAAGAATCCATAGCACCCTAGCAGAGAAGAAGCTAATATTTAACACTACCAGATGGTACAATAATGAAGGGGAGATTATGAGTTTCAAGAAAAATTGAAATTATTTATAAAAAAAATATTTAGGTTCATGGCATACTTTTCAAGAAATACATAAAGGACTGAAGACTTCACAACATAACATTTACAAAATTATGAAGCATAACTCATGTACTTAATTATTCCAGCAAAATTTCGACATGCTATATGAAAATGCATAAAGGGTACTTGTTCAATCAGTAAACATTTCAATGCTGTATTTCATAGAAAAAGGGGGGTAAAGGGAGCAGTGAAATAAATTATTAATGAAGTTCTTATCTGAAATATATAAGAAGTACAAGCTAATGCAGCTTGGATAATGATTAATGTTAGATAAAGGGATTTTATCTAATCAGTTCTTTATTGTTTATATTAATTATAGAAATGATAAAAATTAGAAAATATTACTTCTGGAGAAGAAATGATTGAAAAGGAAGTAGGAAACAGAGCATAGCAGATGTATTCAGGTTTTTAAAGGACTACCCTGTGGAGCAAGGATTAAAGTGGTTCTGTTTAGACCCAGTGGGCAAGACCAGGAGCTATGGTGGCAAATCTAATAAGTCTAATCTAGTCTTAATGTGAGAGAAGTAAAAACAAACAAACAAATATATAAAAGTCTTCTTAATCATTCGATCTTTCCAAAAGTGCAACTGACTAGCACCAGAATACTGGAAGTGCTCATTAGAAGTTGGATTTTTCTCATGTATATAATAAGTATTCATCTTAGGTATAGATTGAACTAAATGGCCTTTGAGGTTCCTTCTGACTCTCAAAGCAAGTAAAACAAATATAATTTTTAAGATACTGAGGAAAATGATCTCAGAGAGACTGTGACTTAGCCACGTAACAACAGGGTCAGAATTTGCACGAAGATCTTCTGACTCTGAATTCTATAGTATTTTCACAACATAATGTTAACTCTGTTGTGTGTGTATGTGTGTGTGTGTGTGTGTGTGTGTATTTCATTGGTTCATAACAACTAAAGTAACTGAATAGGCATAAGTTTATCTTATTTTCTCAACAATTTTATCATTTGTAAACTTCTGTTTTTATCTTGTTGAAGATTTCCACAATGTGATAAACACTGATAATTCCTATATCTGTCCATGCACCAATTGGAAACAGATTTGTTTCTTTTTACAAGAAAAAAAAATATTTAAAACCAATCAACATTTTTGAACAGTCGTAGAAGCAATGTTCCATAGCTACTGGTCCTAAAATCTTCAAAGGACAATGGGGGAGTTTCTTCTCACATTTTTTTTTTTTGCTTTTCGGAGGAGGGAAGACAGGGCAATTGGAGTTAAGTGACCTTGTCCAAGGTCACACGACTAGTAAGTGTTAAGTGTCTGAGGCCAGATTTGAATTATGGTCCTCCTGACTCCAGTGCCAGTACTCCATTCACTGCACCACCCAGCTGACCCTCACATTTCTTTTTCAGGGTAAAGGTAATTAATAATCTCACAACATTCAATTTTGGTTATTTTGTGGTTGTTCTTTCCATTACATTTCTGTAGCCACTTTATATACTTACCTTGGCTCTCACTTCACATGAGTTCATGCAAGTCTTTTCTTGCTTCTCCATGTTGATCATGCTCATTTGTTTTTATTATAGCCTGCACAATAACATGTATTTGTGGCATATTACATACCACAATTTGTTTAATTCCCCCAATCAGTATGTTTGTTTCTGATTCTTTGATGCCAAAAATGTACTGCAATTAATATTTTGGTATATCATGCTTCATGGCAACACACAGCAGCAGAATTCCTGGGTTAGAGGTTAGGGACATTTTAGCTACTTCATTTACATACACAATTCCAAATACTTTCCAGAATGAGTGGACCAATTCACAGTTCAACAAATAATGCATTCATGATTTTGTTTCTCCACTACCCTGCAAATATTAATTATTTCTGTCTTTTGTTATTTTGGGCAATTTTCTATAAGTTTAAGCAGCAAGGTTGTTTTAATTTGCACTTTCTTATTAGTTTATTTGGAATATTTTCAATATGGTTTTTAAACATTTTCAATTATTCCTTTAATAGCAATGTGTGCATATCATTTGGACAGTGTTCTATTGGTAAATACATTTTAACCTTATATATTTGTTACTATTTATCTTAGGGGTAGCTATAGGTTGTGCAGTAGATGGAGTGCCAAGTATGGAATCAGGAAGACTCATCTTTCTGAGTTCATATCTGGCCTCAGACACTTATTAGCCTAGGATATGTGGGGAGACTCAGTCCATTAATAATGATAATAATAATAATAATAATAAATTTGCAACCATTGACAATAAAAATGATATAACTAAAGGGTTGTGGTGCACTATTTTAACTGGAATGTTCCTTAGTCATTTAAGTAGAAGGATATTGCAATAGATGATCTGTAAGGTCCCTTTCAGTTCTAAAACTTTGATTATGACATTCACTGTAATGACCATCGTCATGTGTTGCATGATGTGAACAATAGCCCCAATTGCTTTCAGGGATAAATACAATAATGCCTCAGCATTTAGTCTCCCACTATCTTGTTTCCTTATCAATCATCTCTCAGAAGTTTCAAAGGCAGTCTAGTGGGCATGCTCTTAAATATTTTAATCAATTAGTAAAATGAGTAAAACTCTGGCTCTCTGTTCAGTGTAAGCAGGGAAATATCTTTTACCCCATCTTTCAAAATCAAACTCTGGATGCACATATTTCTCTCCATCATGAGTCTTTTGGGATTGACTTATATCACTGCATTGCAGAGAAGAGTCCAGTCTATCAAAGTTGGTCATCACACATATGTTGTGTCTGTAATTGTGTACAAATTTCTCCTGGCTCTACTCTTCTCACTCAGCATCAGTTTGTATAAGCCTCTCCAGGTAAATATGAAGACCGTCTGCTCCTCGTTTCTTATAGCACAATAGTGTTCCATAACATGCATATACCACAACTTGTTCAGCCAATATGTGCATACAGAGAAAGAACTAGAAAGAACTGAGTTTATATCCAGGTGGAAGCAAAATACTTGATCTTTTTTCCTTCTCTTATTTGGTTTTATTTCCTCTTTACCATTTTTCATTCCAGTTGATAACAATCCGTCTTTATAACCTGACTAATGTATAATGTGAAAGTATTTGTAGATCGTATACTTGACTATACGCTGCCATGGGGGGAAGGGGGACAAAATGTGAAACTCAAGGAATTGTGGTATTGAATCCTGTAAACTAAAAGGAAACAGAAAAATTAAATTAAAAAATAAAAGTGGAAAAAAAATCAAACTCTGAATATGTAAACTTAGAGCAAGCTATTATAAATGGTCAAGTAAATTTTAGGATCACAAAGCAATATGGAAACAACAACAAACATTCAAATAAGATGTAAATGACTATGATGGACTCACAGCTTAGGTCATTTCATACTGGGAAAGAAACTGCTGATAGGAATTCTTACCAACTATCACCAACTGCTAGTCGTTGCTCACCCTCATTTTAAATCTTGTTTACTTCTGTCACATACTTACCATAGCTTCTCTTTTGCTTTGCTTTAGTAACTCAAACAGAAGAGGGCCTGCAGCTAATTAAATGTGGACTTTCCTGAGCAGAGTTGTCAGTTGTATTCTTATCCAATCGCTTAAATGCTTTTACTTTTTCTCCTAGCAACTGCCCACAAATCAAATGCTTATTCTTTGATATTTATTCTTTGTTACTAGTGTGGCAATGGGCACTCCTTTCATGCATAGGTTGGAGTAGATGACCACTGAGGACCTGTGGCTAAGTTTATTTTCTTGCGATGTGACACACATTTTCTATCTGCAGCAGTAGTAAGCGACTCATTTGTATCAAACATTTGGAGGGCAATTGCCCTTCACGCTGAATGGCATTTCTAAACATTAGAAATGTAATTTCATCTTTTAGGTCAGATATATAATGCTACTCTAGTTTTTCCAAACACTACAATCATACTATTTCAATTTTTGTTTTATCTTCAGAGACTTAAAAACAAAATTTAAAAAACAGTGTAGCTTCTGATATTTCAGACCAAATTATGTTGAATATACTGAAGATTTTGCCATCCCTTGGGTGGTACTATAGCATACTCAAAATTGTATTTTTATAGGCCTTCTTTAGGAGAATGAGGCTTATGTTAAGAAAATACACAGTGGGGGGTTTATGATTGTTTTGTGATACTGTTAAGTCACATTCTGCAACCTGGGTTTGGTTCATTCTTTAAAGGACTGAATTCTGGTCTTTTTTTTTCCAACTGGCAAAACTTGACTGTTGTTAGGGCCTCTATGTTATAAATTAATTCATCTACACCATAGTGGAACTAAGAAATAACTTTACAGATAGTACTCCCAACCTTGATCTTTGAGAGATCAAAGAGTTCTGATAAATAAAAAACAAAACAAAAACAAATGTCTTCTGAATAATTTCTCATAATCTGACCCTGCTGAAGATCATTTTAAGTCTTTCTAACAGTTTTGTAGCTATTTTTCACAATTTTTAACACCCTTTTTTTTCACTCTGTGTCTATTCTTAAGATCAAGGCTCACAGTTCAGGTTACCTCATGCAGAGGAAATAAAGAAACTGCTGAGTGGAATTCTCACCAACTGTCACTGACTGCCAACTGCTGTTTAGTCTGGTCTTCACTCCTGTCTTACACTTATTGGTCCAGTTACTCATTTGTGTCTCACTTATATATGTCTGTCATCTGAAGCTTGGGTAAAAGTCTCTTCCTTCAAAAACATTCATGTCATAAAATAAATAGTCCTCTCCTAAGGGCCTGACAACAGTTCAACTCTCCTCAGAATGTTAGTTAATTATTTTATTCTCAGAATTCCTTTAACAATTTAAATCTCCTCAAAATCCCAGTTAACTGTTACAGGAGACTCCTACAAATTATTTAGATCTCTTTAAAAGTATTCAAAGACTCTGTGATTGCAGATATTAGCAAGCCAGGGCACGATAAATATATGGTATGACTCTGCTTTTCATGAAGAAAAAATATGTGATATATTATAGAACAATTAATAGTCTTTCAGAAAACATGAGTCTGGATACAGTTACTATCTATTCTATTCCAGTTATTATAGAGAATGTTGATTTCATTGATGTTATTATCCATTCAGAATATGTTATATATAGAGAAAAATATCCAGTAAAATTATTTTCATATTTGTTGTTTGTTTCTGAGACCAGATTTGAACTTAGGTCTTTCTGACTCCAAGCCAAGCCACTCAATCCACTGTAGCATCTAGCTGCCCTGTTCAATGGAACTACTCAAATATCTCTCTAAAGCTTCTCCTTTGTTATGGATTATTTTTTAATAATACTATATTTTTTAAACATTTGATTTTACAACTTTGAATTCCAGATTCATTCCCTTCCTCCCTTGAACCCACCCTTCCTGGGAAGATAAGCAGTTCAGTATAGGTTGTACATGTGTAGCTAATGCAAAACATTAACATAGAAGATATATTGTGAAAGACTGACTATATTTCCCTCCCTCCTATCCCACCACCCACTTGTTCTATTCTCTAATTTGATCCTGTCGCTTTTCAAAAGTGAGTGCTTCCAACTTCCCTTCCCCCAGCCTGCCCTCCCTTTCATCATCTCACTTCTCATCCCCTTCCCTCCTATTCTCCTGTAGGATGAGATACCCTATTTAGTGTTTATGTCATTCCTTTCCCGAGCCATATTCAATGAGAATAAGGTTGACCTATTCCCTTTTGCCTTCCCATTCTTCCCCTCCACTGTAACCATTTTCCCTTGCCTCTTCTATATGAGATAATTTACCCCATTCTGTCTCTCCCCATCTCCAATCATTATATTCCTCTCTCACCTCTCAATTCCACATTTTAAATTTCATCCCTTCCTATTCAATTGATCCTGTGTATATATGTGCACATATATACACACACTCACATATATATTTATATGCACACATACCCTCCCATATAGATATATGTATGTATGTATATATACACATACATGTATATACACACACATTTATATTCCCTTCAACTATCCTCATACTGAGAAAAGTTTAATAAGTTTCACTTATTGTTTTTCCACATAGGCATTTAAATAGTTCAACTTCGATAAGTTTCTTATGATTTCTTTTCCCTGTTTACCTTCTCATGCTTATCTTGCTTCTTATATTTGAATGTCAAAATTTCTATTCAACTCTGCTTTTTTTTTTCATCAAGAATGCTTGAAAGTCCTCTATATTTTCCCCTGAAACATTATACTCAGTTTTGCTGGGTAGGTGATACTTAATTTTAATCCTGGTTCCTTTGAGCTCTGGAATATCATATTCCACGCCCGTCCATCCCTTAATGTAGAAGCTGCTAGATCATCTGTTATCCTGATTGTGTTTCCACAATATTAGAATTGTTTCTTCTTGGCTACTTGTAACATTTTCTCCTTGATCTGGCAACTCCGGAACCTGACTATTATATTCCTAAGGAGTTTTCTTTTGGAGATCTTTTTCAAGAGGTGATTGGTGAATTCTTTCGATTTCTATTTTGCCCTCTGCTTCTAAAATATCAGGGAAATTTTCCTTGAAAATTTCTTGAAGGATGATTTCTAGGTCCTTTTTTTTTAAGTCATGGCTTTCAGTTACTCCAATGATTTTTAAATTATCTCTCCTGGATTTATTTTCCAGGTCAATGTTTTTTTCAATTAGAAATTTCACATTGTTTTCTATTTTTTAATTTGTTTCTATCTATTTAATAGTATCTTGATTTCTCACAAAGTCTTTAGCTTACATTTGCTTCAGTCTAATTCTGAAGGAATGATTCTCTTCAGTGAGCTTTTGAAATTCTTTTTCCATCTGACAAATTTGGCTTTTTAAGGCATTTCTCTCCTATTTCACTTTTTGAGCCTCTTTTGCCATTTGAGTTAATCTATTTTGAAGGCATTATTTTCTTCAGTCAGGTTATTGACTCTCTTTTCATGATCTTCTTTCATCATTCTCTTTTCTCTTCCCACATTTTCCTCCACTTCTCTTACTTGATTTTAAAAATATTTTTGATCTCCTCCATGGCTGTAACCAGTTCATACTTTTCTTTCTTTTTTTCCCTCCTTTTAAAATGCTTTGTTAGCTTCTCCTTTCCATCATTAATTTCTGGCAGAGTTTGAGTTACAAATCTTCTCCCCTTTTTTTCCCCTACCCACCTCCCCAAAATAGCAAACCCAAAGGATATCCCCTCCTCCAATCTGCTCTTTCCCTTATCTTCTTCCATACCCCTTCGATGTTTCCAGTAGGGCATGGGGATCTCTACGCCCCAGTGCTTATATATCTTGTTTCCCAATTACATGTAAAATAGTATTAATAATAACATATATATGAATACACACACACACACACACACATATATATATATATATATATACACACACACACACATATAATTTTAAACATTTGATTTTAAAACTTTGAATTCCAGATTCATTCCCTTCCTCCCTTGTCACACAACCTTACTGGGAAGATAAGCAGTTCAGTATAGGTTGTACATGTGTAGCTAATACAAAACATTAACAAACGTGGCTTATGGTTTCTTTTCCCTGTTTACCTTCTCAAGCTTCTCTTCCTTCTTGTATCCAAATGTCAAATTTTCTATTCAACTCTGGTTTTTCATTAAGATATATTGTAAAAGACTGAATATATTTCCCTCCCTCATATCCCACCAGCTACTTGTTATATTCTCTACTTTGATCCTGTCCCTTTACAAAAGTGAGTGCTTCCAACTTCCCTCCCCCAAGCCTGCCCTCCATTCCATCATTACCCCTCTCATCCCCTTCCAACTTATTCTCCTGTAGGATGAGATACCCTATTTAGTGTGTATTTCACTCCCTCCCTGAGCCAAATTCAATGAGATATAAGGTGGACATATTCCTTTTTGCCTTCCTATTTTTCCCCTCCATTGTAACCATTTTCTCTTTGTCTCTTCTATATGATATAGTTTACCCTATTCTGTCTCTCTCCATCTTCTCTCATTATATACCTCGCTCACCTCTTAATTTCACCTTTTAAGTATCATCCCTTCCTATGAACTTGGTCCTCTGTCCTCTATGTATACCTGTATACATACACACGTTCACATAAGTATTCATACGCCCATATGCCCTCTGATATAGACATTTATATACATTTCTATTCTCTTCAACTATTTTTATACTGAGAAAAAATTTTTCAGTTACAATTATCATTTGTCCATGTAGGGATGTTAATATTTCAACTTTGATAAATGGCTTATGGTTTCTCTTCCCTGTTTACCTTCTCAAGCTTCTCTTCCTTCTTGTATCCAAATGTCAAATTTTCTATTCAACTCTGGTTTTTCATTAAGAATGACAGAAAATTCTCTATTTCATCGAATTACCATATTTTCCCCTGAAACATGATACAGAGTTATGCTGGGTAGGTGATTCTTAGTTTTAATCCCAGCTCCTCCGCCCTCCATAATATCATATTCCAGGCCCTTCAATCCTTCAATATAGAAGCTGTCACATCCAGTATTATCCTGATTTTGTTTCCACAATATTCACATTGTTTCTTCCTAGCTGCTTGTAATTTTCTCCTTGATCTGGGAATTGTGGAACCTGGCTATAGTGTTCCTGGGAGGTTTCTTTTGGGGAATGTTTTCAGGGGGTGATCAGTGGATTCTTTCAACTTCTATTTTGCCTTCTGTTCTAAAACAGGGCAATTTTCCTTGAGAATTTCTTGGAGGATGATTTCTACATTCTTTTTTTCATCACAGCTTTCAGGTATTCCAATAATTTTTAAATTATCTCCCCTGGATCTATTTTCCAGGTCAGTGGTTTTTCCCATGAGATATTTCACTTTGCCTTCTTGTCTTTCATTTGTTTGGATATGTTTAACAGCGTATTGATTTCTCATAAAGTCACTAGCTTCCCTTTGCTCCATTAATTCTGAGAGAAATATTCTCCTCATTGAGCTTTTGAACTTCTTTTTCCATCTAGCAAATTTGGCTTTTTAAGGCATTCTTCACCTCATTGTCTTTTTGAGCCTCTTTCGCCAATTGAGTTAATCGTTTTTTAAGGTGTGATTTTCCTCAGTCATGCTATTGACTCTCATTTCATAATTTTCTTGCATCATTCTCATTTCTATTTCCAACTTTTCTTCCACTTCTCTTATCTGCTTAATCTTAAGGTCTTCTATGGCCTGTAATCAGTTAGTATTTTCTTTTGAAGATTTTCACTGTCTTCATCCTGTTCCATGCTTTGTTCCTTTTTGTCTCCAAAGTAGGAGTCTAATGTTGGATTCTTCTATTTGCTTTGTTTTCTTTGCCTGGTCATGTGCCCCCTCAGTTACTTGACCCCTGGACTTTTTGCCACAGTAGCACTCTGCCACCAGAAGGGGAGCTTTCATCCCAAACGCTGGGGTTTTCTCAGCTGCCAGAGTTATTTGTTGGGTGCCCTCTCTGAAGCCTCCACATGCTCTGGCAAGCTGGTAAAACCCCCCAGGACCTCCACCCTAGATGGCATTCCAGATCCAAGTAGGTTAAAACAAGAGCAATTACCCCTCGGACTGGTTGCTTGGTCCCCCTACACTCTGTAGTCCAGGAGCTGAAGCTGCATCGTGGCATCTCAGTGTCTTCTTGCCCTTGGGGCAAAAGCAGATGCTCTCCCAACTACTGGTCCCAAAGTCCACACTGCACTGACCTCTCACTTTGTCCTTAGCATTTAACTGTTGATAAATCTGTAAACAGCCACAGTTGTGGGTGATCTGGAGTCCCTCTGGCTAGTAGCTGCTCAGGCCTGCCCTGGGGCTAAAGCCTCTGGCTCACAAGGTCTGGCCTCGGCTCCCAGAGTGCTATGCCAGCAAATTTTTGCTGGCCTTCTGGGCTGTCCTCAGCAGGGGGTTAGCTTCTCTGTGTCACTTTTTGGGTTCTGCAGCTCCAAAGTTTGTTTAGAGTCCCCTTTTCCATGGATTGGGGAGGGTGGAAGCCAGAGCCTTGCAGAGGTCCAACTTCTACTCCACCATCTTGACTCTGCCCCCCCCCCCCCCCCAGTTCATAACTTCTTGGAAGCTTTTATTGTAGGTGTTCTGATTTCATCGGATTCCTCCCATTCCATGATTTGATTCTTTTTGTCCCCCCCAAAGAAATCAAACGTCATATTGCTGTGCTTGCTTTGCTTTCTTTGCTTGCTCATGCTGATATTTAATTACTTGACTTTTAAGCTCTTTGCCACCATAGAGCTCTGCTTCCAGAGGGGGAGAATTTTGTCCCAAATCACTGGTGTTTTCATAGGTGCTGGAGCTATTAGGAGTGTGCTGATTCTGTAGCCCCCTCAAACTCTGGCTCATTGATCACACACCTCAAGACCACATCCCAATCCAGATCCAGGCAGATTAAAGAAAGAACAATTACCCTCTGAATGTTTCTTAGGCTCCCCTATGATCTGCAGGCCATGAACACTGAAGCAGCAATGTGGAGGCAACTCCTGGGCCACCACACCCCTGCCACTTCTAGCTGTAGGGGCAGGGGCTGGACCCACTTTTCCATCCCTCTTCCCCCAGTTCCAACAGAATTCTACACTGACCTCTCATGTTTTCTTTTGCATTTATGGGTTGAAAATTGTGGTAACTGCCACTGCTGCTGGAGATCCACTCTCCTGAAATCCACTGCAGCCTCTGGTCTGGGCCACCATGGGGCTGAAACTATGGGTTCATGTTGGGCTGGGCTTAGCTCCCACTGTGCAGCAATGATCCCTTCCTGTCTTCCTGCTGCCTTCAGTGGGAGATTTATTTCTCTCTGTCATTTTGTGGGTTCTGTAGCCCTAAAATTTGTTGACAGTCATATTTTATAGGTATTTGAGGTGGTCGTGGGGGGGAGTTCACTGAATTTTTCTGCTTCTATGCTGACATCTTTTCTCTGCCCCCTTTGGTAAAGATTATGACCCAACATCCCCCTTTTAGCTTAAAAGGGTTCATGTCAACATCTTCCAAAGGAAATCTGTCCAATATATTGGAGGAATTCCTCCATGTCTTTTATATGTCAAGAATACCAATATAGCACTCAAGGTCCACCATACTTTTTGATAATGCATTTTATCATTTCTATCCCTTAAATCATTTATTGAACATAGGTCATTAATGAAAATAGATAGCAGTTTCATTTCTCTATCTATTTCTTTACTTTGTTTATCACATCGAAAAGTTCAACACTATGGAGAATATGATACTCCAAGATTTGAAATCATACATCACCTCTATGACCTCTATGACCTTTATACAAAGGAAAAAATAGATCTTTACATGTGAAAACAGCTTAGCGTAATTTAAAGTGTTACACAATGTGTTAAATGCAACCCATGCTATTTGGACCTCATATTTGTTTCAAGCTGAATTCATTATTTTTTTACATTAATAACATTTTAATTTTATCAACAAGAGAAAGGCCATTCTAGAACTCATTCTGATAAACAAAAAGAGACTGAAGTAGAAATAATGAAAAATTGGAAGGGGAAACTCCATCTTGTAATCTCTTATGGAAAAATATATTATTTTTATATTTTTTCAAATTTTGAATTTGAAACCCATTATTTTTTTCAAATTATTATTTGAAACCAACTATTTTTTTAAAATTATGACTCTAATGACAGCAAAAAAAATCCTTTTCATATCCCTTGTAGATCAGAAGATGAGAATTTTGTAAGCAACTATTCCAAGAATCTATTTCATATAGCGCTAAAGACTATAGAGTAATTTGGCATATAAGTTATAAAGTTGTACTCTGATGTTTGCATATATCACACTTAGTTTAGTCATTCATTGATTAATTGGTACCAATTTAATTGTCAGTTCTTTCCAAGTGTAGATATAGCTGCTATGAATATGTTTCTATATAAAAGTCTCTTTTCTTTTTCTTTCTCTTTGGGCAAGAGATCGAGTACTGGTGTCACTAGGTGTCTTAACCCATTTTCTTTCTGAGGTAATTTCCTTTAAATACTTCTCCATAATAAATTACAAGGTGGATTTTTCCTTTCCATTTTTCCATTATTTCTACTTCAGATAGTAGTTTCTTTTTGTTCATCAGAATGAGTTCTAGAACGGACTTTCTCTTGTTGATAAAATTAAATTGTTATTAAAGCAAAAAAAAAATTCCAGCTACTATAGTTTTGTCAGAGAAATCCAAGAAATGTATGAATAGCTGAGGTTCTTTTACCCTTTTATATGACACCAATATGTCAGGTTTGTGTGTGCATGTGTTTTTTCTGATCTTGTTTTTATTTCCTCCTTCCATTCAAATAATCTTTAGTATGCTTCCATAATACTATTTCTGCTTTTCCTTCCTTTGTTCCTTACCTAAATGTATTCAACCATACTTATTCCTTCATATTCTTAAATGTTTTTACATGAATATCTATAATTAATAAATATGAAATATGATGATTATCATAGAGTCCAAACTGAAGAGGAATTCTACCTCCAATACAAGATCTTTCAACTGCTTCCATCTATTAATGACAGTGTGCATAATGCCCTAGAACTTTTCAGAGTCTACTAATTGAAATTCATAATCACTCTACTTCAATTTTACTTTCTATATAGGGAAAATGAAATGGAGGAAGAATAGCTATTGTTCAGACTATTATGTTGACCTGACAATGTGGATGTGCAATGAATTGGTAAAAGAATTAAATAGGAAAATATGTTGGATTGCATTTGGGAATCTGCATAGTGCTTTTAAAGACCTCAATTTCTCCTTGAAATAAATACTACCATTTTAATTTTTCAACATTTAATTTTTTAAATTTCAAGTTCCAAATTATTTGTACCTCAAGTCCCTCCTTCTCCTATTGAAAAGTCAACGAATATGACCCTCATTATACATGTGAAGTAATAGAAAATATATTTCCATATTAACCATGTTGGTTTAAAAAGCAATCAAAGTAACAAAAGTGAAAAAAGAAATATGCTTCCATTTGTGCTCAGAATTCCTTAATTCTCTCTCTGGTGGGGGATAGTGTTTTTCATTTGGAACTGTCATATATCATGGTATTTAACAGAAGAGCTAAGTCTTTCAAAGTTGATTGTCATTATAATAATTTTACTGTGTACAATGTTCTTCTGGTTGTGCTTACTTCATTTTTCATCAGTTCATGCAAGTCTTTCAAGGCTTTTCTGAAATGATTCCCCTCATCACTAATTATCGAACAATAGTATTCCATCACAATCACAATTAATCCCATCACAAACTAGGCAACTAGTTGAACAATTTTCCATCAGATGAGCATCCCCTTATTTTCCAATTTTAACCACCTTAAAAAGTACTGTTATAAATACTTTTGTGTATATAAATACTTTCATTTTTTTTCTTTTATCTTATTGGAATACAGATATAGTAGTAGTATTGCTAATAAAAATAGAATAAGAAAAAGCATACAAAAAAGAATACACAGTTCTGTAGTCATTTAGGCATATCTTCATTTTTTTTTCAGAATGCTTGTTCTAGTTCACAGTTCCACCAACATTGCATAAGTGTAACTATGTTTCCATATCTTCTATAGAATTTATCATTTTTTTTCTTTTCAGTAATGTTACACAATCTGATAAGTGTGAAGTGGTCCCTCAGAGTTGTTTTAATTTCTGTTTCTCTTATCAAAAGATATTTGGAGCATTTTTTTACATTGATACCTTTGATTTCTTCTTCTGAAAATCCTCTATTTATACCATTGATATTTTATCAATTGGGGAATGACATTTTTTAAAAATTTGACTTGCTTTCTTATATATTTGATACTTTAGTCAGACCTCAATTTTACTTGGTATAAAACTTGCTTTAAAAATTTCTCTGCAAGTTTCCTGATCTCTTTTTAATTTTGGCTGCATTATTTTTGTTTGTGCAAAATAAATTTTTTTTTTATTTCATAAGTAATCAAAATTATTTTCTTTACCCCCTGTGTTCCATTACATATTATTTTGGTCATAAAATGCTTCCTTATCCATAGAACTAACAAGTAATTTTGCCCCCCTCAGAGTCTGCTAATTTGCTTATGACATCAGTCTTTCTGTCTAACTCATATTACCATTTTTTTTTCTTCTTTCATATACACTGTGACATACTAATCTATTTTTTACTTCTTTGGGCTTATTAAATTAGGTTACTATTGTCATTAACTCCTGTATATTGTGTATATAATCTACTTGGTGCATCAACCACTTTATTTCTTAGCCAATACCAGATTGTTCTCATGAATAATGATTTATATATAGTTTGAAATCTGTTACTGCTATGCTGCCTTCCTTCAATCCCCCCCATTGATTCCCTTGATATTCTTAACCTTTTATTATTCTAAATGAATTTTGTTAAAATTTTTTACTATCTTTATAAAGTAATTTTTCTGAAATTTAATTGGTATGACACAACATAAGTAAATATAGTTTAAAATATAATTTACATTACATTGACTGAGCCCACTCATGACAATTAATATTTCTCAACTTGTTAAATTTTGTTTTTATTTGTGTTAAAAGTGTTTTAATTATGTTTATATAGTTCCTGGTTGTATCTTGACATGTATACTCTCAAGTATTTTCTGTTATTTTAAAAAGAATTTCTTTTTCTAACTTTTCCTGCTGGATTTTGTTGGTACTATATAGACATGCTGACAATTTTTGTGAGTTCATTTTATTCCTAGTAACTTTGCTAAAGTTAGTCATTTCAACTAGCTATTTAGTTGATTTTTTTAGGGTTCTCTGCATATATTGTCATGTCATGTACAAAAAAAACAGTTTTCTTTCCACATTGCCTACTTTTTTCCTCCAATTTTTGTTTTCTTATAATTACAATAACTAGCATTTCTAATATAATATTAAATAGTAGAGGTGGTAATGGGCATCTTTGCTTCATCCCTAATCTTGGGAAGGCTTCTTGTTTTTCACCATTAGAGATGATATCTGCATTAAGTTTTAGGTATTACTTATTATTTTAAGATATTTCAAGTGTTTTTAATAGGAATAGATATTATAGTGTGTTGAAGGTTTTCTTCTACATTTACTGAGATATTCATGTGAATTCTGTTGTTTTTGATAAGTTCAATTTTACTAAGGGTTTTCCTAATATTAAAACATCATGCAAGGGACAGGGCCAAGATGGTGGAGTAGAAGCACAAACTTGGCATTGACTGCCTCTGCATTCACTTCCAATATATGTAAAAACCTGACTTTAAATAAACTTTAGAGCTACAGAACCCCCAAAGTGACAGAGGGAAACAAAACTCTGATGAAGGAAGCTGGCAGGCACACAGGAAGGGTCTATTGCACTGAACTGAGAGCTGAGGAAGTCCCTGCTCCCAGGGTGGCCCCAACAAGCAGCAGCTGGAGCAGACTTCAGGAGAGTGAATCATCAGTAGCTGTGGCCATTTCCAGACTTCTCAATCCATAATCTCCAAAGAAAAATTAAAAGGTCATTGTAGAACTCTGTTGGAACAGGGTGGGACCGAAGAGTGTAGACCAGCCCCTGCCACTGGGGCAAGAAGTGGCTGCCTAAGGAAATACTTGGTTGCAGTTCATAGGGGGGCCAAGCAACCATTCAGAGGGTAACAATTCTTGCTTGAACCTGCTTGAATCTAGATTGTGGTTCCTGAATGGTGGTCCTGGGGTGTGTGGTCAGGTGCCAGTGCTTGTGGGGGTTGTAGAGAGGACACCCTCCTAACAGCTACAGCAGCTGCAAAATCCCAGTGATTTGGGACAAAACTCTCTCCATTCTAGCAGCAGAGTTCCACCATGACAAAGAGTTCAAAAGTCATGTAATTGGCTGCCATTATGAGCAAGCAGAGGAAGCACACCCAACCAGAGAATTCTTTTTTTGAGGACAAAAAGTATCAAGTCATGGAGTGGGAGGAAGGCAACAAAGTCAGATCTTCTGCATTAAAAGCCTCCAAGAAAAATATGAATTGGTTACAGGCCATGGAGGAGCTCAGATTTTGAAAATCAAGTAAGAAAAGTTGAGGAAATTGGGAAGAGAAATGAGAATGATGCAAGAAAATCTTGAAAAGCAGGTCAACAGCCTGCTAAAGGAAACCCAAAAATACACTGAAGAAAACAATACCTTAAAAAATTAGACTAACTCAAATGGCAAAAGAGGCCCAAAAAGCCAGTGAGGAGAACAAAATTAAAAAAAAAAACAAAATTGGCCAGATGTAAAAGAAATTTCAAAAAATCACAGAAGAGAATAACTCCTTCAAAATTAGATTGAAGCATTTGGAAGCTAATGACTTTATGAGAAATCTAGATACTATAAAACAGATCAAAACAAATGAAAAAATAGAAGGCAATATGAAATATCTCATTGGAAGAAACACTCATCTGGAAAATAAATATAAGATAATTAAAAATTATTATACTACCTAAAAGCCATGATAAAAAAAGCCAAGACACCTTCTGTCAAGAAATTATCAAGGAAAATTGGCCTGATATTCTAGAGCCAGAGGGCAAAATAGAAATTGAGAGAATTCACTAATTACCTCTTGAAAAAGATCCCCAAAAGAAAACTCCTAGGAATATGATAGTCAAATCCCAGAGTTTCCAGGTCAAGGAGAAAATACTGCAAGCAGTTAGGAAGAAACAATTTTAGTATTGTGGAAACACAATCAGGATAACAAAAACCTAGCAGCTTCTACCTTAAGGGATCAAAGTGTTTGGAATATGATATTCCAGAGGTTAAAGGAACTAGGAGTAAAATCAAGAATCACCTATCCAGCAAAACTGAGTATAGTTCTGCAGGAGAAAATGGTCATTCAATGAAATAGAAGATTTTCAAGCATTCTTGACGAAAAGAAACAGAGTTGAAGAGAAAAAAAAATTGTCTTTAAAACACAAGAAGCAAGAGAAGCATGGGAGGGTAAACAGGAAAAAAGAAATGATAAGGAACTTGTTAAACTTGAACTATTTACATTCCCACATGAAAAATGAGAATTGAAACTTTGTAAGTTCAATTGTAGCTCTTTGATCAATATGAGGATATTTGAAGGGAATATATATGGGTATATGTATGCATACATACATATATATTTATGTATAGGAGGGTGTATGTGTATATATGTATATATATATGTGTGTGTGTATATATACATATATATAGTGTGTGAGCATATATATGCTCATGTATACATAGACAGAGGGCATTGGATAAGTTGAATATGAAAGGATGATATCTAAAAAATAAAATTCACATGTGAGAGAGGAATTTATTGGGAGAAGGAGAAAGGGAGAGATAGATTAGGGCAAATTATCTCATATAATAAAACAGGCAAGAGAAAACAGTTGCAATGAAGGGGAAGCGCAGGAAGGTGAAAGTGAATGGGACAAAGGTATTCTAATTGATTTTGCCTTAAGGAGGGAATAACATACACACTCAATTGTGTATTTTACCCTCCAGGAAAGTAGGGGGGGAAGGGGATAAGGGGGGGGGATGATAGAAGGATGGGCAGATTTGGGGAAAGGGTAGATAGAAGCAAACATTTTTGAAAAGGAATAGTGTCAAAGGACAAAATAGAGTTAGTGGGGGGGGATAGGATGGAGAGAAATATAGTTTTTCTCAATACATCTACTATGAAAATGATTTGGGTAACTACATATGTTCAACCTATATTGAATTGCTTATCTTCCCAGTGGGGGCAGGTGAGGGGGGAAGAAGGGAAAAAAATCTGAAACTGAAAGTTTAAAAACAAATGTTTAAAAAAATGTGTCTTTTACATGCAACTGTGAAATAAGATATACAGGCACTAGGGTATAGAAATCAATCTTGCCCTACTAGAAAGTTAAGGGGCTGATGGAGGAGGATACAATAGAGAATAGATTGGGGCAAGGGGCATTCAATAGGCTTACTATTTTGGGGTGGAGGGTAGGGGATAAATAGGGAGATAAATTGTAATTCAAAATCTTGTAGTTATTGGGGCAGCTAGGCGGTATAGTGAATTGAGTACCAGCCCTGGAGTCAGGAGGACCTGAGTTCAAATCCAGCCTCAGACAGTTAACATAATAACTAGCCAAGTAACTTTGGGCAAGTCACGTAACCCCAATTGCCCCCAAAAAAGTAAGAAAAAATTAAATCTTGTGGAAATGAATGTTGAAAACTAAAAATAAATAAATGAATTTAATAAGAATAAGAGGGGTGGCTAGGTGGCACAGTGAGTAAGAAGAAAAGAAGAAGAGAAAGATGAAGAAGAAGAATGGGAAGAAGGAAAGAAGAGAAAGAAGAAAAGAAGAGGAGAAAAAGGAGAAGAAGAAGAAAAAGGAGAAGAAGAAGAAGAAGAAGAAGAAGAAGAAGAAGAAGAAAGGAGAAGACGAAAAAGAGAAGAAGAGGAGAAGAAAATGAGAAGAAGAAAAGAAGAAGAAGAAGAAGAGGAAGAAGAAGAAAAGGAGAAGACAAAAAGAAGAAAAAGAGGAGAAGAAAAGGGGAAGAAGAAGAAGAAAAGAAGAAAAGAAGAAGAGGAAAAAGAAGTGGAAGAAGAAAAGAAGAAGAGGAAGTAAAGAGGAAGAAGAAGAAGAGGAAGAAGAAAAGAAGAAGAGGAAGAAGAAGAAAACGAAGAAAAGAAGAAAAAGAGGAAAAGAAGAAGAAGAGGAAGTAAAAGAAGAAGAAAAGGAGAAGAGGAAGAAGAAGAAGAGAAGGAGAAAAGGAGAAGAAGAAGAAGAAGAAAGAAGAAGAAGAAGAAGAAGAAGAAGAAGAAGAAGAAGAAAAGGAGAATATGAAAAGAAGAGGAGAAGAAAAAGAAGAAAAGAAGAAGACGAAAAGGAGAAGAAGAAAAGAAGAAGAAGAAGAAGCAGCGTGCATACTTGTTATAAATATCACCTGATCCTAATGTGTGATCTTTGGGATATATTGCTAATATCTCCTTGTTAGTATTTTATTTCAATGTTTTGCATGGATGTTCATTAGGGAAATATATTAGTAGTTTTCTTTCTTTGTTTTTGACCACCCCATTTATGTCAAAATCACATTTGTGTTATACAAGGAATTTGATAGAACCCCATTATCTATTTTTTCAAAGAATTATATATAATTGGGATTATTTGTTCCTTATATGTTTGGTAGAATTAATTTGTAAATCCATTTGAATCTGGAATTTTTTTCCCTTAGGTTCTTCATTTATTCTTTAAGTTCTTTTTCTTAGATAGGGTTATTTCATGATTCTATTTCAAGGGGAAATTTATTTTTTTTTCGTAAATGTTCATGTATTCAACTTAAATTGTCTATTTTATTGGCTTATAATTGGGCAAAATAACTCCTAATAATTACTTCAATTTCATTTTCACTTGGGGTGTATTCATCCTTTTCATATTTGATACTGATAACTTGGTTTTCTTCTTTTTTTTAAATCAGATTAACCAATGATTTATCTATTGCTTTTTATAGAAGCAGCTCCTGCTTTTATTTACTGCTCAATTTAAATATATATATATATATGTGTGTGTGTGTGTATGTATATATATATATATATATATATATATATATATATTTCTGTTTTGTTAATCTCTTCTTTGATTTTTGTTATTTCTCTTTTTTTTGCATTTAATTGAAGATACAAAAAATAACCATGTTCGATTTTATTTATTTGCATGCCCATTTGATTTATACTGCTATCTACCTTTTATTGATAATGTGTATTTAGGGATATAAAATTTCCCCTAAGTGATATCTTGGCTGCAAGCCATATATTTTGTTATGTTATCTTATGGTTGTCATTCTTTTTTTTGAAATTATTCTTTTGTCATTTGTTTTTTGACCCATGCATTATTTAGTAGTATAATTAGCGTCTTTAAAAAATTAAAAAAAAATAATGGTTTGAATTCCAAAATCTATCACTCCTTCCATTCCTCTGTGTCTTTGCCCTTCTCTGATATGGTCACCAATCAGATATAAATTATAAATGTGTAATCATGTAATCATTTACATGTTAGTCATTTTGCACAAGAAGACTCAAATAAGAGAAAGAAAGAGAGAAAGGAAGGGAGGGAGGAAAGGAAGGAAAGAAAGAAGAATGAAAGAAAGGAAAGAAGAAAGAAAGGAAGAAAGGAAGGAAGGAAAGGAGAAAGAAAGGAAGGAAGGAAGGAAGGAAGGAAGGAAGGAAGGAAGGAAGGAAGGAAGGAAGGAAGGAAGGAAGGAAGGAAGGAAGGAAGGAAGAAGGAAAGAAAGAAAGAGAAAGAATGAAAGAAAGAAAGAGAGAAAGAAAGAAAGGATGGATGGAGGGAGGGAAAATAGTATGTTTCAGTCTGTATGCAACCTAAATGAGTACTTTCTCTGGAGGTTGATAGTATGCTTCATTATTGGTCCTTTGTAATTGTCTTGGATTTTTGTATTGCTGAGAATAGCTAAGTAATCAACAATTTTTCATCAAAAATATTGCTGCTACTATTTTCACTGTTCTCCTGGTTCTCTCCACTTCCCTATGCCATAGTTCTTTTAAGTCTTCCCAGGTTTTTCTTAAATTATCCTGCTTGTCATTTCCTATAGCATAATAATATTTCATTACAAACATAAACCACAACTTATCTATCTATTCCCTAATTGATTTGCATTCCTTTGATATCCAAATCTTAGCCAACACTAAAATAGTTGCTATAAATATTTTAGAACATATAGGTCTTCCCTCACCCCCCCCCCCTTCCTTTTGAGGATATCTTTGGAACACAGACATGGCAATGGTATGGATAGAACAAAGGGTATAGCTGTTTAGGCATAATTCCAGATTCCTCTCCAAAATGGTTATATCAGTTCACAATTCCACTGACAATATATTGTCCCAGTTTTTCCACATTACCTCAACATCCTACATTTTTTCCTTTGTCATATTAGCTACTCTGTTTTCATTTGCATTTCTCTAATCAATAGTGATTTATAGCTTTTTTTCATATGGGTATAGATAGCTTTTATTTCATGCCTGAAAACTACCTATTCATATATTTGACCAGTTATCAGTTGGGTAATAACTTGTATTTTTAAAAATTTGAATCAGCTGTATTTTTTTTTTGAGAAATTAGGCCTTTATGAGAGATACATATTGCCCCTACTCACCCAGTTTTCAGCTTTCCTTATAATATTGGTTGTATTGGTTTTTTGTGTGTGTGTGAAATCTTTTTAATTTTATATAATCAGAATGGCCTATTTTACATTTTTAAAGCCCTCTGTATCTTCTTTGGTCCTAAATTCTCCCCTTTTCCATAAAACTGACAGATAAACTATTCCATGTTTTCTTAATTTGCTTATGGTATCACCCTTTATGCGTAAATCATGTACTCATTTTGACATCATATATACCGTATTTCCCTGATAATAAGACACTGTCTTATTATTTTTTTTGGACAGAAAAACACCAGAGGGCTTATTTTCAGGGGAGGGCTTATTTTAATGAACATTGACAGCAATTTTAATAAACAGGTAAATGTGAACAAAAAAATGTACCTTTATTCAGTAATGATCATGCCATCTTCTTCAACAACATCGTCATAAGTGTCCATACCCTGAATTCCGTCCTGGATGTCTTGCGCCTCCATTTCCTTCAGAAGAAGTGGACCCAATCTGTCATGTCCAACAATATAGCTCTCTTTAAATGAATATGTCTTGTTCAGGTAACCTGCTGGTAGTGCCTTGGTGACACAGCTGTCAGTAATTTTATCCCATGACTTCTTCACCCAAGTCACGACTTCTTGCAGACAGGGCTTCACAAAGTTTCCACGCTGATTTCTTTCCATTCTATTTTCAATGTAGTCATTGACTTCCATGCGCAAATCGTCCTTGAATGGCTTGTTTATTGCAATATCAAGGGTCTGGGGATAGGCAGTCATTCCTGCAGGAATCATTACTTGATCTATTCTTCTCTCTGCAAGGAAGTTCTTCATTTCTTTAGCGCGGTGAGTGGTGGCTGAATCCCAGACTATCAGACCTCTTTGGTTACCTCGCATAACAAGTGGCAGCATTAAATCAACCCACTTTCTTATAATGGCTTGTGTACACCAGACTTTTTCGGTTTCAAGAACGTAAATGCCAGATACACGTTCAATCTTATCTTTCTTGCCCTTACTGATGATTAGAGGTGTGGCTTTCTTTCCATCCAAACGAATTGCCAAAACACAAGTGACCCGTGCACTTTCATAGCCAGTGGTGGGAATGTAGATTGACGTTGCACCCCTGTGATGAATTGTTGTTTGAGATCCTTGTCCCATAAACACTGCAGTTTCATGCATAGCAATCATATTGCAGGTTTGGTACTTGGAAATGTCGATCCTATCAATAAAGTACTTGAATGCAAGTGCATGTTTAATAACTTCAGCATCTTCCAGCTTAAACAGTGCTGTTGATCTTCTTAGGGGCAGTTCATACCATTGAATGAAACCGTCCAACCAGTGTTGTGATGCTTTGAATCCTTCTGAGACCATTTCAAACTCTGGTGCCATTGAAAGGGCAAATGCTTGAATATCAGCCCTGTGCACAACCAAGGCCTTTGCTCTCCTGTCAGCAATCCATTCACCAATGAGGATCTCCAAGTCAGGATATGAGGGCTGCCGACCTGATCCAGACCTGCGCTTTTTCCCTTTTCCCTCATCCACCTGTTGATTGAGGTTATTATAATCTGCTTTCCATTTTCTGACCATTCGAAGATCCAAAAGTTTTTCTTTACAGAAAACTGCAAGATTCTTGCCATGTGACTCCTCTACAATTGCTTTCTTATACTCAACAGTATAGCTCTTCCTTTTTGTACTCATGTCTGGGGGTCAAAACAGACAGAATAATAAAATTATGACCATCAGTCCTTCTTTTCACTCCATCATGCCCCCTGAGTTCTTCTTTTTTCCTCCATCATGCCCTTTTTATCCTCCATCATGCCCCCTCACTCCCGCTTACATACCGGGTTTTTATGTTGTCCTGCCTCAGCTCTCCTCCATGGCACTGCTCTCAATGGCGCCAGCAAGCAAATCACTGGGGAAGAACAGGATGACACACTCACTGCTGCAGCTCTGATTGGATGCAGCTTGGAGCGTGGTGTGCGTTTCACCCGGGGTGGGGGGGTATGGTGCATACAGAGGGTACTGTAATGTAGCGTGTAGTGCAGGGGATCACCTTCACTACAGTAGCAAGATCAATAGGGCTTATTTTCGGGGGAGGGCTTATTTTAGAGGAATCTTACACAGTAAGGGGAGGGCTTATTTTCGGGATAGGTCTTATTATCGGGGAAACACGGTACATATACATATATATATAGTATGATATATGGTGTATGATGTTAAATGTTAGTCTATAGTTCATTTCTGTCATACTGTTTTCCAGTTTTCCCAGCAATTTTTGTCAAATAATGAATTTTTGTTTCAAAAGTTTGGATATTTGGGTTTATCATATACTACAATACTATGGTCATTTACTATAATGTAATTTGTACTTGATCTATTGCACTGATTCACTACTATATTTCTTAGCCAGTACCAGATTGTTTTGATAATCACTGCTTTATAATACAATGTGAGATCTGGTATGGTTAGATCTTTTGCATTTTTAAAAATTGATTCCCATGGTGTCCTTGAGTTTTTGCTCTTTCAGTTAACTTTGTTATTTTTTCTTGCTCTATAAAATATTATCTGGATAGTTTGATTGGTATGGCACTGGATAAATGGTTTCATTTAAGTATAATTGTCAGTTTTATTGTTTAAACTTTTCCCAATTGTTTACATTTCTATTTATGTGGAAAGTATTTTATAGATGAGTTTGTAAAATTTCTGGGTTTCTCTTGGCAAGTAGAGTTTCAAGTTTTATATTGTCTATATTCCTTTTAAATGTTATTTTTCTTTCTATCTCTTGTCAGATTTTGTTGGTAATACATAGAAATGTTGATTATATATGTACATTTATTTTTTATCCTGCAACTTTCCTAAGTTGTTAATAATTTCACATACATTTTAGTCAATTCTCTAGGATTTTCTAAGTACAATATCACATCATCTGCAAAGAGTGATAGCTTTTTTTTTACTCATTGCCTATTCTAACACCTTTCATTTCTTTTTCTTCTTCTTTTATTGCTATAACTAACATTTCTAGTACAATATTGAATAATAGAGATGTTTGTAATGGGAAGGCTTCTAGCTTATTTTCATTACTGATAGTGCTTGCTGATAGTTTTAGATAAATACTACTTATCATTTAAGCAAACTACATTTATTCCTATGTTCTCTAGTGTTTTATTTAATAGGTATGCCTGATGTATTTTGTCAAATGTTTTCCCCCTCCATCTACTGAGATAATTATGTGATTTCTATTTGTTTTATTATTGATATAATCAATTATGCTATACTTACCCTAATATTGAACCATCCCTGCATTCCAGGTATAAATCCCAACTGGTCATAGGGCATGATCCTTATAAAATATTGCAATAATCTCTTTGCTACTGTTTTATTTAAAAATTTGCATTAATATTAATTACAGAAATTGGTCTATAATATTCTTTCTATGTTTTGGCTCTTCATAGTTTGGTTATTAGCACCATAATTGTATTGTAAAAGGACTTTAGTAGGACTCCTTCTTAATATGTATCTTAATTTATTTTGGGGTTAGATTTATCTATTTCTGAGAGGGGAAATTTGAGGTCCCCCACTACTACAGTTTTATCATCTAATTCCTCTTGTAACACATCCAACTTCTTAAAAATTTAGATGCTATGCCTTTTGGTGTATATATGTTTACAATTTCTATGATTTCATTGTCTATGGAACCTTTCTGCTAATGATACCTGCTAATAACCCTTCACCCAATATGCCCTTACTGCTATCACCCTCCCTTCTTTGATCCCTTTCTGTAAGGAAAGGTAAAATTTCTATACCCAATTAAGAGTGTATGTTATTCCTTCTTTAAGTACATTCTTATGAGAGTAAGGTTCACTTCCACCCCCTCCCCTCTCCCATATTGCCATGCATTGTAAAGACTCTCTACCTTTATTATGTGTGAAAGTGTATTTCATTCTATCTTTCCCTTTCCCTTTCTCCTTCTCTTCTTTTCCCTTAATTTTCATTTTTTTAGATATCATCCCTTCAAGTTCAAATCACACCTGTACCCTCTCTCTCTGTCTCTTATTGTATATATATATATATATATATATATATATATATATATATATATATTCTTTCTAACTGACCTAATAATTAGAAAGTTCTTATTAGTTACAAGTATCATCTTTCCATGTATGAATGATGAATGGAAACAGTTTAACCTTATTAAGTCCTTATGCATTCTTTTTTCTTTTTATCTTGTTATGCTTCTCTTGAGTTTTGTATTGGAAAATCAAATATCCTTTTTAGTTCTTATCTTTTCATCAAGTATGCTTGAAAGCCCTCTATTTCTTTCTCTTGAAGGATTATACTCAGTTTTTCTCGGTAGGTGAATCTCAATTGTAATCTTAAATTCTTTGCCTTCTGGAATATATTCTGTCAAGTCTTGTAATCCTTTATTGCAGAAGCTGCTAAATCTTATGTTATCCTGACTGTGGCTTCAGCATATTTGAATAATTTCTTTCTGTCTGCTTGAAATGTTTCTCCTTAAACTGGGAGCTCTGGAATTTGAATATAATATTCCTGGGGGGGTTTACATTTTGGGATTTCTTTCAGGAGGTGATCAGTGGATTCTTTTAATTTCTATTTTATCTATAATATCAGAATACTTTTCCTTGATAATTTATTGAAAAAAATGATATATAGTCTCTTTTTAACATGTATTTCAGCTAGTCAAGTAGTTTTCAAATTATATTTCCTAGATCTCTTTTCCAAGTCAATTGTTTTTTCAAGGAGACAATTCACATTGTCTTCTATTTTTTTTTCATTCTTTTGATTTTGCTTTGTTCTTTCCTGATTTCTTATAGTCATTAGCTTCCATTTGCTCAACTCTAATTTTTAAGGAATTATTTTCTTCAGTTAACTTTTGTACCTCTTTTCCATCTGGCCAATTAGACTTTTTAAGAAATTTTTTTTCTTCAGAAAAGAGGTTAGTATAAACATTTTTTAATTGCTTCTTTAGGTATTCGTTGTTGTTTGAGTTATTTCAGTCATGTCTAAGTCTTTAACAGCACTTTTAGAATTTTCTTGAGACAGATACTGAACTGGTTTGCCAGTTCATTCTTCAGCTCATTTTAGGATGAGATAACTGAGGAAAACAGTATTAAGTTACTTGTCTATGGTCACAAGCTGGTAAATGTGTGAGACCAGATTTGAACTTAGGAGGATGAGTCTTCTTGAATTTAGTCCTAATACTCTATCATATCTACTGTGTCACCTTGCAGCTCTTCTTTAGCCACAATTTACTGAAAAAAATGTATTAATTCATTGAGATGCTTTAAGTGTGTTTGAGATTTTTCTGCATTTATTTTATATTCTTTTATTCCTTAATATATTTTCATGTTTTTTTTAAAGATCCTATGCATAAGTGAGAAATATGTACATTCCTTTATGTTCCCCTTCAGTATTCTCTATATGTCTATCATGTCTAACTTTTCTAAAATATTTTTAAAATTCTATGGAAATTCTTCAATTTTTTAAATGGAATGGAGGATAGTAAATTACTGCCCCAAAGATTTTCATGCTATTGCATATTTCTTTGTGCATCACATATAATTATTTTCTTTAAATATTTAAATGCCATTTCAATATGTGCATATATGTTTAATATCACTAATTCTTATCTTTGATACCTTCCAGAAAAAAATCACTCTGAATATGTATATATTTTAATTGTCTTTTCCTATCTCTTTTTTCTTTTTTTTCCCTTCATATATTCTTGTTGAATAAAATGCATTTCTTTATCCAACTCTCTGTGTGTGTGTATTCTTTCCTTGTTTGATAAATCCAAGTTACAGAGAGGTTCTGTAATAGTAATGGAATATAAATATCCCCATGTATTGGGTAGGTTTTGTGTTAAAACCCAGAGTTTGTTAATCCCACTTGTGGGATGGACTTGTTGACGTGAAAAGAGAGGGCAGGACTGGGAGGAGCTGGTGACATAAATTTGGAGAGACACAAGAGAGAGGCAGAAGAACTTTTTGGAAGCAGCATCATTTTGGAGGCCGAGAGAGACTGAGAGGATTGCTGAGGACCACTTTGAATTGCCCAGGACTTTGAGAGTGCCACCCAGAAATTCCAAGGACTGAGGAGACATGGCTGTTATGCTGGTACTTTGTCTGTCTGTTTTGATGTTGTTTTGCCAGATTTCTCCACTGGTGAAGGACAGACCTGTTGTTGCAGAAGTCTTGGAACCTTGCTGTTGTTTCAGAGCTACTGAGACTGTTCTGCAGAAAGAGAGTGAATACTGTCCACTGGTGAAGGACAGTGCTGTTGTTTCAGAAGTGTTGGAACCTTTCTGTTGGTTCAGAAGCTCTGAAGAAGGATTTTCTTGTTGTATATTTACAGAAATCCTGTAAGAGGGCTTTGCTAATGTTTTCAGGGGTCCTAGGACTCTTCTGCAGACAGAGAATGAATTAATGAAGAGACTGGCAATGTATCTTGTGGCCTTGCTAAGCTTTTTCTCCCCAGGAACAAAGATTGCTGAGAACTTGCCTTTTGTCAAGATGAAGAAAAGACCTCCATTTGGATATTAAGTGCTGTGCTCAAGCTTGTTGTAACTCTGGGGTAGATTCAATTGTGATCCAAGGGTGGGGAACTTTTGACCTTTTTGTGTTCTTTGATTGAACAAATGAATGTACTTTACTTATGATTGGAAACTAATCTCCATTTGAGAACAGGGGCTTTGTGATGGACTAAATGAAGGTACAGTCTAGGGGTGGAGTAGTATTTAGAAGAGGGACTTTGTAATTGATTAAATGAATGTAATATCCTGGAGTGGGGTAGTACTTGATTAAATCAGGTAGTACTTGGAGATTATTGAATCACACTTAGCAAATGCTGTATTTTGAATGATGCCATATTTTGATCTTCTCTGTTCTTAATTTTTCATTGAATAAAATGGAGAGCACCTATACTGGTATTTTGAACCTTGGGAAGTTGCCTTTGCTTGGCATTGAATTACAGGTTCAAATGTTTCCCATTATCATTAGACTATATTTGTTTAGTTTTCTACTGGTACATCTTAATCAGGTAAGATAATTCACCCCTTCCTTCCTCTGCCTTCCACCTCACCCATGTATTCTTTTCACCCCCTCTGACCCTAAAAACATACTAACTATTGCCCCAGGCAAAAACCCTCTACAGTAAAGGCTTGGGATCCCTAGAGGAAGGGTGTGGCTAGGCTCTGCCTCAAAATGGGTAGAAAGCAGACTACAAAATCTCTGTTGTCCTACTATCCTCAGAGGGAGGAACCAAACTCAGAAGGAGACAATGTGGACTCCACACCCACAGCTGAAACATCAATAGGGAATGGGTCCCAAGCACAGAAAGCTCTCCTAGATGAGATCAAAAGGAACTTTGAAAAAAATGAGAGAGATAGGAGACAAAATGAATACTTCTCTTAAAACCAATACTGCAAAATTAGAAAAACATTATAATGAAGAAAACATCTCTCTAAAAAGAAAAGTGTATGATATGGAAAAGGAGCTCCAAAAATTAACCAAAGGAAAATGATTTGCTAAAAACTAGAATCAACCAAATTGAAGCAATTAACTCTATGAAGAACCAATAATCAGTCAAACAAAACAACAAGAATGAAAAATTAGAAAAAAGAGGTAAAATACTCAAAGAAAAATTAACTGACCTGGAAAACAGATCCAGGAGAGACAATCTGAGAATCATAGGCCTACCAGAAAATCATGATGAAAAAATGTGCCTGAACAACATTCTCCAAGAGCTCGTTAAGGAAAACTCCCCTGAGTTTCTAAACCTGAGGGTAAAATAGAAATCGAGAGAATCCACCAGACACCTGCTGAAAGAGATCCCAAACTGAAAAGTCCTCGAAATGTTGTGGCCAAACTCCAGAACTACCAGATAAAAGAGAAAATACTTCAAATCAGCCAGAAAGAAATAATTCAAATACTGATGGTCCACAGTGAGGATTGCACAGGATTTTTCAGCCTGTACACTGAAAGATCAAAGGTAGTGGAATACAATTTTCCAGAAGGCAAAAGAGCTTGGGGTACAACCAAGGATCACATACCCAGCTAGACTGAGAATATTCTTCCAGGCAAAGAGATGGTTATTCAATGATATAACAGAGTTCTAGACCTTTCTGATATAACAGAGTTCTAGACCTTTCAGAACTCAATGGAAAATTCAACCTCCAATTATAAGATAAAACTGTGATATAGGAAGGTAAACAAGGAAAACACACAAACACACCCTATTTGATAAGAGCAAACTGGTTACAGACAAGTAGAGGGTAGTAGAATAAAATACACAAAATGACAATTAAAAAAAATCTTATTAAGGGCTACAAAGGGACTGCAATGGAAGAAGATGAATGAATGAAGTGGAAAAGGGTAAATTATGCAACACAAAGAGGCATAAAAACAGTATAGTAGAGGAAAAGAAGGGAGGGAGATGAGAACCATATGAGCTTTTCCCTCATTTTTTCTGGTACAAGGAGGGTACAACAACCAGTTAAGCATAAGACTCTGTGGAGAAGAAATGCAAAAAAAAGTATCTCTTTAGAGGAAAAGATGGGAGGGATAGGAGCTTCGCATGGGATTTGTTCCTGTCACTTTTGGTGAGAAGAAGAAATAATATACTTTTTTAAGTATAAAAATATCCTACAGACAGTAAGAGGGGCAAAGGGCTATGAAGTGGGGGTAATTAGTAGGGAGGGAAGAAGTAAGGGGAAAGGAGAGGAAAAGGGAGGGGACCTGATAATGAAATACTGAGGGAAGCAGTGGTCAAAAGGAAAACTATTAAGGGGGAGAAGGGAGAAGAGGGGAAAATATGAGCATTAACAGGGGAGGGGATAGGATGGGAGAAAAGAAACAGATAACAATCATATCTGTAAATTTGAATGGAATGAACTCTCCCATAAAACGGAGAGATAGCAGAATGGATTAGAAATCATAATCCTACAATATGCTGTTTACAAGAAACACATCTGAAACAGGGATACACACATGGTAAAGGTAAAAGGCTGGAGTAAAATATATCATGCCTCAGCTAAAGTAAAAAAAAAAAACAGGGTTAGCAATCCTTATCTCAGATAAAGCAAAAGCAAAAATTGACTTAATTAAAAGAGAATGCACCATTGAGAATGAAGCAATATCATTACTTAACATATAAGAACGAAGTGGTATAGCATTCAAATTCCTAGAGGAGAAGGTAAAGGAATTAGAAGAAGAAATAGATAGCAAAACTGTACTAGTGGGAGACCTTAATCTCCCCCTGTCTGAACTTGATAAATCTAACCTCAAAATAATCAAGACATATATTAAGGAGGTGATCAGAATTTTAGAGAGGATAGGTATGATAGATCTCTGGAGAAAACTGAATGGGGATAAAATGGAATATACTTTCTTTTCGGCGGTTCATGGCACATACTCAAAAATTGACCATGTTCTAGGGCATAAAAACTTCACAATTCTATGCAGTAAGGCAGAAATATTAAATGCACCCTTCTCAGATCATAATGCAATAAAAAGTATATGCAATAAAGGGCCAGGGAAAGACAGACTAAAAAGTAATTGGAAAATAAACAATTTAATCCTAAATAATAAGTGAGTAAAACAAGAGATTATATAAACAATCAGTAATTTCATTTAAGGGAAAGATAATAATGAGACAACATACCAAAATCTGCGGGATGCATTAAAGGCAGTTCTTAGGGGAAGTTTAATATCCCTGAGGGCAATAAATTAGACAAAGGGAGGTCAATGAATTGGGCATGCAATTGAAAAACCTAGAAAAAGAACCAATTCAACATCCCCAATTAAATACTAAATTAGAAATATGCAAAACCAAAGGAGAGATTAATAAAATTGAAATTAAGAAAACTATTGATTTAATAAATAAAAGAACTGGTTTATGTAAAAACCAATAAAAACAGACCCTTTGTCAATATGATAAAAAAGAAGAAAAGCAAATTATGATTATCAAAAATGAAAAGGGTGAGTCTACCTCCAAAGAAGAGGAAAACAAAACAATAATTTGGAATTATTTTTCCCAATTATATGCACATAAATTTGACAATCTTAGGGAAATGGATGAATATTTACAAAAATACACATTGCCCAGATTAACTGAAGAGGAAGTATATTACTTAAATAATCCCATCTCAAAAAAAGAAATTGAACAAGCCATCAGTCACCTCCTAGGAAAAAATCTCCAGGGCCAGATGGATTTACTAGTGAATTCTATCAAACATTTAAAGAACAATTGATTCCAATACTCTACAAAATATTTGGAAAAATTAGTAAAGAAGGAGTCCTACCAAATTCTTTTTATGACACAAATAGCGTAATGATACCTAAGTCAGGAAGAGATAAAACAGAGAAAGAATATTATAGACCAATCTCCCTCATGAATATAGATGCAAAACTTCAAAATAAAATACTAGCAAAAAGACTGCAGCAACTTATCTCAAGAATAGTACACTTTGGTCATGCAGGATTTATTCCAGGAATGCAAGGATGATTTAATATTAGGAAAAACATCAGTATAATTGATCATATCAACAATAAAATTAGCAGAAAACACATGATCCTCAATAGATGCAGAAAAGGCTTTTGACAAAGTACAACATTTATTCCTATTTAAAAAAAAAACGATAGAAAGTATAGGAATAAAAGAAGCCTCCCTTAAAATAATAGGTAGCATCTATTTAAAGCCATCAGCAAGTATTTTATGTAATTGGGAGAAGCCAGAAGCATTTTCCATAAGATCAGGGGTGAAGCAAGGGTGTCCACTATCACCCCTCTTATTCAATCTGGTACTAGAAATGTCAGCAGTAGCAATTAGAGAAGAAAAAGAAATCAAAGGAATCAAAGTAGGCAAAGAAGAGACCAAGCTATCACTCTTTGCAGATGATATGATGATATACTTAGAGAATCCTAGAGATTCAAGTAAAACACTATTTGAGACAACAAATAAATTTGGCAAGGGTTCAGGATATAAAATAAACCCACAAAAATCCTCGGCATTCCTATATATTTCCAATAAAATTCAACAAGAGATAGAAAGGGAAATTTAAATTTCTCTTTATAGACATTATAAAACATATGGAAATCTACCTGCTAAAACAAACCCAGGACCTATATGACCACAATTATAAAACACTTTTCACACAAATAAAGTCAGATCTACCTAATTGGAAAAATATCAATTGCTTAAGGCTGGGTCAAGCTAATATAACAAAAATGACAATTTTACCTAAATTAAATTATATATTTAGTGCCATAGCAATTAATTTACCAAAAAAAGTACTTTATAGAGCTAGAAAAAATAGTAACAATATTCATTTGGAAGAATAAACGGTCCAGAATATCAAGGGAATTAATAAAAAGAAATGCTAGGGAAGGTGGACTAGCTATACCAAATTTCAATCTGTATTATAAAGCAGCAGTTATCAAAACTGCTTGGTACTGGCTGAGGAATAGAGGAGTAGACCAATGGAATAGATTAGGCACACAAGATTCAGAAGTCAAAGACTATAGTAATCTATTGTTTGATAAACCCCAAGACCCTAGTTTTTGGGATAAGAACTCACTATTTGGCAAAAACTGCTGGGGAAACTGGAATATAGTATGGCAGAAAGTGGGCATAGACCATTACCTAACACCATATACCAAAATAAAGTCTAAATGGGTGCATGATCTAGGTGTAAAGGTTGTTACTGTAATCAGTCTTGGAAAACAATGTATAGTTTACCTGTCAGATTTGTGGAGAGGGAAAGACTTTATGACTAACAAGAATTAGAGAATATTATAAAATGTAAAATGGATAATTTTGACTACATGAAATTGAAAAGTTTCTGTACAAACAAAGTCAATGTAACCAAGATTGAGAGGGAGGTGGGAAATTGGGAAAGAAGCTTTACTATCTATGTCTCTGACAAAGGACTCATTTCTAAAATATATAGAGCATTGAGTCAAATTTATAAGAATACAAGTCATTCCCCAATTGATAAATGGTCAAAGTATATGAACAGGCAATTTTCAGAGAAAGACATTAAAGATATTTATAAGCACATGAAGAAATGGTCTAAATCACTATTGATTAGAAAAATACAAATCAAAACAACCCTAAGGTACCACATCTCCCCAGTCAGATTGGCTAAGATGACAAAAGAGGTAAATGACAAATGCTGAAGAGGACGTGGGCAAATTGGAACATTACTGCATTGCTGGTGGAGTTGTGAACTGTTTCAGCCTTTCTGGAGAGAAATCTGGAATTATCCCAAAAGGACTATAAATAATTTAATATCCTTTGACCCAGCAATACCACTCCTAGTGTTATATCCCAAAGAGATCATAGAAGTGGGAGGGAGACACATTTGTACAAAATTGTTTATAGCAGCTCTTTTTTTGGTGGCAAAGAATTGGAAATTAAGTGTGTGCCCATCAATTGGGGAATGGCTGAACAAGTTGTGGTACATGAATGTTATGTAATACTATTGCGCTATAAGAAATGAGTAGGAGATGGACTTCATATTCATCTGGAGATGCTTATACAAACTGATGCTGAGTGAGAAGAGTAGAACCAGGAGAAATTTGTACACAATTACAGACTTAATGCATGTGTGATGACCAACTGTGATAGACTGGACTCTTCTCAGCAATGCAGTGATATAAGTCAATCCCAAAAGACTCATGATGGAGAGAAATGTGTGCATCCAGATAAAGAACAAGAAAGAACTAAGTTTATATCCAGATGGAAGCAAAATACCTGATCTTTTTCCTTTTATTGTTTGTTTTTTATGCCCTCTTTACCATTTTTCATTCCATCTGATACAATCCATCTTTATAACCTGACTAATGTATAATGTGAAAGTATGTACAAAATCCTATACTTGACTATATGCCACCATGGGAGGAAGGGTAAGGAGGGGGACACAATGTGAAACTCAAGGAATTGTGGAATTGAATCCTTTAAATTAAAAGTAAACAAACAAATTAATTTAATAAAAAAGAGAAAACAATGCTATTAGAAATCATATGAAAAAACCCTAATAATTAGAAAAAATATTAATGAACAATTCTTAGGTACCACCTCACAACATGTATGTATTACTTTCTGGAATACAGTATTCCAAAGAAACCCCTCCTTTATTTTTTTTTTATTTTTTTGCTTTTTGGAGAGCAATTGGGGTTAAGTGACTTGCCCAAGGTCATATGGCTATTTTTTATGTTAAGTGTCAGAGGCTGGATCCAAACCCAGGTCCTTCTGACTCTAGGGACAGTACTCTATTCACTGCCTCCCCCCCAGCCACCCTAGACCTAGAAATGGTGGTTGCTAAATCTTGTGCCTTCTCAGTATTTTAATTGTTTCCTCCAGTTTAACTGCAGAGTTTTTCTTTGACCTGGAAGGTTGTAGCAGCAAGCACCCCAAGTGTCCTCAGGGTGTCTGCCACCACAGGTTCTTAGATCTGCTTTGATAAAGGAAAGCAACTCAAAATGGGTTAACAAGCTTACTTTAATCGGTCAAACATATATCGTTTACCTCGTTCAGGGGAAAAAGGTCAGCACCCTGAACTTCAAAGTATACAAGCAGAATTATCAAGACAGAAACAGATCAAGTAGACAGCTTTCCAAACTGTCCAACCATTACATCCATACCAAACAACATCTGGATTTCAAAGCCGGGGGGCTCTGGACAACAGCTTTCCAGAGTTTCATCTGATCAAATCACAGAACACTTCTCAAAGTGAGCCCCAAAAGAAAGCTATACATCAGGGCTTATATAGCCTTCTCCTGGCTCAGAGATTGTAACAACCTTATTGACTGACTGGCCAATCAAGAAGTATCTACTGAAAAACAAGCCTCCCACCCCAGGCTCCAGGTGCACTTCAGCCTAGGGGCAGGGAAGATCTTTAAATTTACATTCCCATTACAAAGTCTAAGTATAATGTCTCTGTATACTTATCATCTTTGTTTCTCTCATTTTTTCAATTCTATTTTTAATTTCTGCCTCTATATTAGAGCTAAGCTGTGATCATTTTAGGATGAGGGGATTATTTAAGATGAGATTTTCATTCTTTTGGTCCCTCTGCTTTTTTCTTAGTGGCATTGCATGTTATGTTGTTTCAGGATTTCTGGGACAGCTTAGGTTGGTTACTTGTAAGTTTTCAATATTTCCAAAATGGCACCATCCAGGGCAGAGTCTAGTCATTATTCTCTTTATCTGAATGTTGCAAATTCCTGACATGGGTTTGGATCTATGAACTTTCTGTGACTTGTCCCTGATTTTAATTTCCAGTAGACTTCTGCTAGACTTGGCTACTTGGGAAGCATTGCTGATAAAGAAAGCTGTCTACTTGATCTGTTTCTGTCTTGATAATTCTGCCTGTATACTTTGAAGTTCAGACTCCCCTTTATTCTGGGATTCTTGCTTTTTTATTTATTTATTTATTCATTCATTTATTTGTTTGTTTGTTTATTTATTTTTCCTTCTTTATTAATGTGTTTGTTTACTTTGAGTTTACAAGATTCAGCTCCCCAGTTCTTTGAGTTTCAAATTTTCTCCTCCTCCCTCCCCTTCACCTCCCTACCCCCATGGTGGCATGCAATCAGGTACAGGATCTGCAGATACTTTCACATTAGACATTGTTCAGGTTAAAAAGAAGGATTGTAATGGATGGAATGAGCAATGGGAAATAGGAAAGCAAACCAAACAAGAAAGAGAAAGAGAGCAGGTAATTTGCTTCAATCTCCATTCAAACTGTTTTTTTCTGGTTCTTTTTTGGAATGTAGACATCTCTCTCCATCATGAATCTTTTGGAGATTACTTGTAGCACTGAATTTCTAAGAAGAGTCTGGTCTAGCAAAGTTGCTCGTCACACATACCTTGTATCTGTAATGGTGTGCAATTTTTTTTTTCCTGTTTCTGCTCTTCTCACTCAGCATCACTTCATATAAGCTTCTCCAGGTAGATATGAAGTCCATCTGCTCTTTGTTTTTTATGGCGCAATAATATTCCATTATATTCATATACCATAACTTGTTTGGTCATTCCACAATTGATGGGCATCTCCTTAAACTCCAAATATTTGCCACCACAAAAAGAGCTGATATAAATATTTTTGTACATATGGGTCTTCCTCCTACTTCTGTGATCTCTAGGGATACAACCCTAGAAGAGGTAATGCTGGGTCAAAGGATATGAAGTTACTTATAGCAATTTGGGCATAGTTCCAGATTGCTTTCCAGAATGGTTGTATCAGTTCACAACTTCACCAAAAATGTATTAGTGTTCCAATTTTTCCACATCCTCTCCATCATTTATCATTTTCCTCTTTTGTCATCTTAGCCAATCTAACAGGTTAGATGTAGTACCTCAGAGTTATTTTGATTTACATTTCTCTAATCAATAGTGATTAGAGGATTTTTTTCATATGCTTATAGGTATCTTTAATATCTTCCTCTGAAAATTGTCAGTTTGTATCCTTTGACCATTTATCAATTGAGGAATGACTTGTATTCTTATAGATTTAACTCAATTCTTTGTATACTTTAGAAATGAGGCCTTTATCAGAGACATTGGCTGTAAAAATTCTTTCCGAATTTCCCACTTTGGTCTTAATCTTGGTTATATTGGCTTTATTTGTACAGAAGCATTTCAGTTTCATGTAATCAAAGTTATCCATTTTATATTTTAAAATGCTCTCTAATTCTTGTTTGTTCATGAAATCTTCCCCTCTCCATAAAGCTGACAGGTAAACTATTCCTTGCTTTCTGAGATTGCTTACAGTACCATCCTTTATACCTAGATCATGGATTCATTTAGACTTGATTTTGGTATATGGTGATAGATAATGGTCTATGCCCTGTTTCTGCCATACTATATTCTAGTTTTCCAAGCAGTTTTTGACAAATGGTGAGTTCTTAACCCAAAGAATGGGGTCTTCGATTTATCAAAGAGTAGATTATAATAGTCATTGACTGCTGAGTGTCATGTAACAAATCTATTCCATTGATCCACTGCCCTATTTCTCAGCCAGCACCAAGTAGTTTTGATGACTGCTCCTGTATAATACTGACTAAAATCTGGTATAGCTAGGCCACCTTCCCTAGCATTTCTTTTCATTAATACCCTTGATATTCTGGACCTTTTGTTCTTCCCAATGAATTTTGTTACTATTTTTTCTAGGTCTATGAAGTCATTTTTGGTAAATTGATTGGTATGGCACTAAATATGTAATTTAGTTTAGGTAAAATTGTCATTTTTATTACATTAGCTTGACTCAGCCATGAGCAATTGATATTTTCCCACTTAATTAGATCTGACTTTATTTGTGTGGAAAGTGTTTTGTACCTGTGTTTGTATAGGTCCTGGGTTTGTTTTGACAGGTAGATTCCCAAATATTTTATAATGTTTACAGTAACTTTAAATGGCATTTGTCTTTGTATCTCTTGCTGTTGGATTTTGTTAGAAATATACAGGAATGCCAAGGATTTATGTGAATTTATTTTATATCCTTCTACTTTGCCAAATTTATTTATTATCTTAAGTAGTGTTTTAATTGATTCTTTAGGATTCTCTAAGGATATCATCGTATCATCCACAAAGAGTGATAATTTGGTCTCTTCTTTGCCTGATTTTCTTCCTTTGATTTCTTTTTATTCTCTACTTGCTAATGCTAATATTTCTATACCAGACTAAATAAAAGGGTGACAGTGGATACTCTTGTTACACCCCTGATCTTACTGCAAATGTTTCTAGCTTATCCCCATTACATAAAATACTTCTTGATGGCTTTAAAGAGATGCTACTTATTATTTTAAAGAAAGTTTCATTAATTCCTATACTTTCTAGAGTTTTTAATAGGAATGAATGTTGTATTTTGTCAAAAGCCTTTTCTGCATCCATTGAGAAAATCATGTGGTTTCTGCTAGTTTTATTGTTGATATGATCAATTATACTGATGGTTTTCCTAATATTAAACCATCCTTGCATTCCTGGAATAAATACTACCTGATTGATCTGTATTATTCTTGTGATAAGTTGATACAGTCTTTTTGATAATATTTTATTTAAAATTTCTTCATCTATATTAATGAAGGAAATTGGTCTATAACTTTCATTTTCTGTTTTACCACTTCCTGATTTAGGTATCATTAACATGTTTGTGTTATAAAAAGAATTTGGTAGGAATCATTCACTAATTTTCCCAAAGAGGTTATAGAGTATTGGAATCAATTTTTGTTTAAATATTTGATAGAATTCGCTAGTAAATCAATTGTTCAATTTTTATCTCTGATATGGGGTTATTTAATTTATTTACTTCCTCTTCAGTTAATCTGGGAAACTTACATTTTTATAAATATTTATCCATTTCAATAAGATTGTTAAATTTATGTGCATATAATTTGGCCAAATAATTCGTAATTATTGTTTCAATTTTCTCTTCATTTGAGGTAGAGTCACCCTTTTCATTTTTGATACTACAATTTGGTTTTCTTCTTTATTTTTTATCATATAGGCTAAGGTTCTATCAATTTTATTGTTTTTTTTTCATAAAACCAGCTCTTACTTTTATTTATTAATTCAGTCGTTTTCTTAATTTCAATTTTATTAATCTCTCCTTTGGTTATTTCTAATTGTGTATTTAATTGTGGATTTCCAATTTGTTCTTTTTCTAGCTTTTTTCAATTTCATGTTCAATTCATTGACTTCTCTTTTCTGTAATTTATTCATGTATGTTCTCAGGGATATGAAACTTCCCCTGAGAACTGACTTTGCTGCATCCCACAAATTTGCTATATTGTCTCATTATTGTCATTCTCTTGAATGAAGTTACTCATTGTTTGTTTTATTTCTTGTTTGATCCACTGATTCTTTATGATTAAATCGTTCAGTTTCCAATTAGTTTTTAGTCTGTCTTTTCATGGCACTTTATTGCACATAATTTTTATTGTATCATGATCTGAGAATGATGCATTTAATATTTCTGCTTTTCTTCACTGAATTGTGGAGATTTTATGTCCTAGTACATGGTCAGTTTTTGTATATGTGCCATGTACCGCTGAGAAGTAGGTATATTCCTTTTTATCCCCATTCAGTTTTCTCCAGAGATCTATCATACCTACCCTCTCTAAAATTCTCTTCACCCGCTTAATGGCTTTCTTGTTTATTTTGAGATTGGATTGATCAAGCTCAGAGAGGGGGAGATAAAAGTCCCCCACTAGTATAGTTTTTCTATCCATTTCTTCCTCTAATTCCCTTACGTTCTCCTATGGAATTTGGATGTTATACCACTTGGTCCATATATGGTATGATGCTCTGGAATTTGGATGTTTTACCACTTGATGCATATATCAAGAAGTAATGATATTTCTTCATTCTGTATGGTGACTTTTAGCAGGATATAGTTTCCTTCCTCAACTCTTTTAATTTGATCAATTTTTGCTTTTGCTTTATCTGAGATAAGGATTTCTACCCCTGCTTTTTTTTTTACTTTAGCTGAGGCATTATATATTTTACTCGTGCCTTTTACCTTCGCCCTGTGTGTATCCCTCTGTTTCTCTTGTGTTTCTTGTAAACAGCATATGGTAGGATTATGGTTTTTAATCCATTCTTCTATCAACATCCATTTTATAGGAGAGTTCATTACATTCACATTCAGAGTTATGATTACCATCTGTTTCTTTTCCTCCATCCTATTACCTCCCCTGTATATGCTTATAATTTTCTCCCCTACTCCTTTCCCTTACTTAAGAGTTTTCCTTTTGACCATTGACTCCCTCAGTATTCCCTTCTTATCAGCCCCCTCCCTTTTCCTCCCCTTCCCCCTAACTTATTCCCTCTCTTCTAACCACCCCCCCATTCCTAGTGCTTTCCCCTTCCTACTGCCTGTGGAATATTTTTATACTTATTGTTGTATATTATTTATTCTTCAAACCAAGAGTGACAGGAACAAATCTCATTCACAGATCCTCTCCCTCCCCTCTTTCCCTCTGTTATGGTATGTTTTGTGTCTCTTCTCCATAGAGTCCTATGCTTAACTGTATATGTTATTCTGTCCTTGAACCAGAACCAATGAAGGAAAAGCTCATATAATACTCATCTCCCTCCCTTTTTTCCCTCTGCTATATTGTTTCTATGCCTATTTGTGTGGCATAATTTACCTTTTTCCATTTCATTCTTTCCTCTTCTTCCATTGAAATCCCTTTGTAGCCCTTAATAAGGTTTTTTTTGGTTTTTGTTGTCATTTTGTGTAATTTATACTCATACCCTCTACTTGTCTATAAACAGTTTGCTCTTATTAAATAACAGTGTGTGTGTGTGTGTGTGTGTGTGTGTTTTCCTTGTTTCCTTTCTATGTCTCTCTCATGTCTCTTAATGGAGGTTGAATTTTTCATTGAGCTCTGGCTTTTTCATCAGGAAGGTCTGGAAATCTGTTATAGTTTTGAATGACTATTTCCTTGCCTGGAAGAATATGTTCAGTTTTACTGGGTCGGTGATCCTTGGTTGTAACCAGAGTTCTTTTGCCTTGAGAAAAATTGTATTCCACTTCCTTCAGTCTTTCAGTGTAGAGGCTGCCAAATCCTGTGTGATCCTCACTGTGGTTCCTTGATATTTGAATTGTTTCTGTCTGGCTGCTTGAAGTATTTTCTCCTTTAACTCGTAGTTCTGGAGTTTGGCCACAACATTTCAAGGAGTTTTCAATTTGGGATCTCTTTCAGGAGGTTACCAGTGGATTCTCTTGATTTCTATTTTACCTTCAGGTTCTATTATCTCAGGGAATTTTTCTTTGATGAGCTCTTGGAGGTCAAGGCTCATTTTTTCATCATGGTTTTCTGGTAGGCCTATGATAAACAGATTATGTCTCCTGGATCTGTTTTCCAGGTCAGTTATTTTTCCATTGAGATATTTTACATCTTTTTCTAATTTTTCATTCTTGATGTTTTGTTTGACAAATTCTTGGTTCCTCATAGAGTTATTCACTTCAATTTGGTTGATTCTAGTTTTTAGCGAATTATTTTCCTTGTTTAATTTTTGGAGTTCCTTTTCCATATCACACATTTTTCTTTGTAAGTACCTGTTTTCTTCATTGTAATGTTTTTCTAATTTTACAATTTAGATTTTTTAAAAACTATACATTTTTTCTTATATCTCTCTCATTTGTTTTTCAAAGTCCCTTTTGAGTGCATCTAGGAATGCTTTCTGTGCTTGAGACCAGGTCCCTGTTGAGGCTTCCGATGTGGGTGTGTAGTGTCTCCCTCTGAGTTTGGTTCCTCCCTCTCATGATAGTAGGACTCCAGGGTCTTTGTCTTTGCAGTCTGCTTTCTACCAATTTTGAGGCAGGGCCCTTTTCATGACCTTCCTCTAGGGTTCCCAAGCCTTTACTGTTTAAGGTTTTCCCTGGGGCAAAAATTACTATGTTTTCAGGGTCAGAGGGGGGAATTAGAGCATCCAGGGTTCCCTCTGCCATTCTGGTGCCTGGAGGTCCTGATAGGGACTTTTTAAATATATGGGCTATGGATTGGTAGTCCCAGGAGTAGTTGCTGCCCCTGTCAGGGGCCCTACATTTGATTCTTACCCTGCTCTGTCCAGTCCCAGCCCTTCGTTGGTAGGCCTGGAAATGGCCCTTGTGGTTGGTGGGATGACATGCTGCCACACTGATGAGGCCTCATCCCAGCCTGCCTCTCTCTACATGGGGTACAGGCCTGCCTCTCTCTGCACCCTGAAGCATCACCCCTTGCTTGTTTTTTTTTTTTTTTTGTATGCTTTAGATTGGCCTAGAGGCGAACTAAAATTCTTTTTCTTTAATTTCTGGGGTAGGTCATAATGATGCTGTTTGTTTTCTGAGCTTTTGCCTCTCAGTATGGAGTTTTCAACCACTCCATACCTATTAATAATTCTCCAGGTCACAAGTACCTTTCTCAATTTACCCTGTGTCTGTGACCCATATCTGAGTAGTGAATGACAGAGTTGTCAATTGATTCCTTATTTCTACATCTTGCATGAGGCCACCATCACCTTTCATGGGTTTGGAAGCTCATTTCTTGGTGAATAACCTTGATTCTCTTTCATTTCCTATGTATCCTATGTGCTGGAATACTTCATGTATTATACTCGTGGAGAGATTCTCTCCATGGTATGCACATCTCCCATTGTCTTACTATATTGACCTGGGCTGAAAAAAAATGACTCACTATGATTCTTTTTTCCTGTAGATTTCTCCATCAGGAGTAGTGAATCTTTTTAGATCTTATTATAGAAATTATTTCAGAGGAGCTGGTCTGTACTTCCTGTTGCTCCCCATCTTGCCTTTGCCTGTAGCACTTTTCCTGGTAGAAAAAAATGGAGACAATGCAAATGACCATTGATAGAATAATGACTAAACAAATTGTGCCACAAGAATGTGATGGAATATTCAAATGATAGAATAAGAAACAATGAGAATGATTTAAAAAGACAAGGATGGAAAGACTTACATGAATTAATGAGAAGTTACATAAGCAAAGCCAGGAAAATATTATTCACAATGACTAAAACAATGTAAATGGAAAGGACAATGACCACAAAACAATAAAAATTTCATGTTGATAAATTATGAAACAAAAGTTTGGGCCAAGTATAGTTATGATAAGATACTTCTCCTTCATCTTTGAAGAAATTAGGATTGAGAGTTGTGGGACATTATACAGTCATATATTTTTCTAATATGCTGAATGTGTTGATAATGTTGTGCCAATTCTGCCTCACCTCACTCTCCCCCTACTTATTCATTTATTTATTTATGTGTTTGTTCATTCCTTCATTCATTCATTTATTTACAAATTCTGATATACAATGACTTTCTGGAAGAAGGCAGATGGAAGTATATAAGGAAATTTTTAGTATACATAAAACAATATATATCAGTAATCTGTTTAAAATCTAAGAATCATAAACACATTTTTTACATGTGTCACAGTAGTTAATCAACATTTATTAAGCACCTAATATGTGTGCTGAAATCTGGGCATTCAGAATAAATTGATTCTAGGATTGTTTTTTTTTTTATTTTTATTGAGGCTAAATTTTTTTCTTTTTTTATGTTTTAGTTTACATCATTCATTTCCACAAGATTTTGAGTTATAAAATTCCTCCCCATTTTCCCCTACCCACCACACCAAAACAGGGATCCCACTGAATATCCCCTCAACCAATCTGCTCTCTCCTATATCTATTCTCCACCCCCCCTCTGACTTTCCAGGAGGGCATGGTGGATCTCTATGCCCCAGTGCCCGTAAATCTTATTTTCCAGTTACAGGTAAAATAATAATAATAATAAATTTTAAACATTTTACTTTAAACCTTTGAATTCCAGATACTTTCCCTACCTCCCTCATCACCCACCCTTACTGGGAAAATAAGCAATTCAACATAGGTTGTACATGTGTAGCTATGTAAAACATTTCCATACTGGATATATAGTGAAAGACTAACTATGTGTCCCTCAATCCCATCCCACCACCCACTTGTTCTATTCTCTACTTTGATCCTGTCCCTTTTCAAAAGTGGGTGCTTCAAACTTCTCTCCCTCCCAGACTTCCCTCTGTTCCATCATCCCTCCCTCTCATCACCTTCCTCCCTACTCTCCTGTAGGGTGAGATACCCTATTTAATGTGTATGTCATTTGCTTCCTAAGCCAAATTCATTGAGAATAAGGTTGACTCATTTCTTTTGCCTTCTTGTTCTTCCCTCCATTATAACAGTTTTTTCTTGCCTCTTCTATGTGTGACAATTTACCCCATTATCTCTTCCCATCTCCTCTCATTATATTCCTCTCTCACCTCTTAATTTCACCTTTTAAGTAGCATCCCTTCCTATTCAATTGGTCCTGTGCCCTCTGTCTAAGTATACCTGTACACATATATACACATACTCAAATATGTATTCATACACCCATATACCCTCTTATGTAGACATATATTTACATATACATGCATGAACACACACATTTCTATTCCCTTCAAGTATTCTCATACTGAGAGGTGCCAAAAGTCCACACTGGTCCAGGACCCAAAGTCCACACTGCACTGACATTTCACTTCATCCTTTGCATTTATGGATTGATAATTCTGCAGACCACCACAGCTGCTGGTGATCTGAAGGTTGTGGCCGCCCTGAGGTTAAAACCACCAGCTCACTGGGCTACAGTGGGCTCCTGAAGCACTGAGCTGGCTGTTTCTTTGCTGGCCTGCCAGTCTGTCTTCAGCAGGACGTTAGCTTCTTTGTGTTATTTTGTATTGTATTTCTATAGCTCCAAAGTTTGTTCAGAGTCACCTTTTACATCAGTTGGAGGAAATGGAAGCTAGAGCCCCGTGGAAGACCTGTTTTTACCAAGAGGCTAATTTTCTAAAAGTTTTCTAGAAACAGAGGGAGGGGTTAATGGTAAGAAAGTGTAGCTATTATTAAAATCCATTTTTTTCTAAAATTGCACAGTTACCTTTATTTCCACCTACTACAATTTAATGAAATGTGCTTTTTGTTAAGATTTAGGACATTCTATCATGTGAGTTGTAGTGAAATACCATTCGATCATTCATTCATTGTATTGACATTTATTAAACACTGTCCCAACCACTCAGTATACCATCCATAGTCTGTCTCCTCAAGGAACTTGAATTTTGTTTTGCTTTTTTAAGAGTAGGTGGTTGGTGAAGGGGCTGACAACATTTACACAAATAAATTCAAAATATTTCTTTAATTAGAAAAATCAATAATCAATTCCTTGAGTTCATTGATTGCATTACTTCCCTAATTATCTATCTGTTATAATCAATTTAGTAGGATAAGAATTAATTGTGTGTTCTGAGAACCAAGATGGCAGAGTAAGCCATAAATAATAAATATCCCATATTCATCTCCCAACAATCATAAAACAGAATCCCAAAACAAATCCAGGAAGAGCAGAACCAGCAAAAAGAGGATGAAAACAATCTCTTAGTAAGAAACTTGAAGGATATGACAGAAAGGTCTATCTCATTAAGGTGAAAGGGATGTACAGTTCAAAATGGGAAGCATCCCAGCAAGCCAGCAGCAAGCAAAACCTCAGCAAACCCATGGGAGATCCTTATTCCCAGAGTAGCAGGGCAGATAAATCCCAGTAGTTGGACCCCACTTTCTCTTCCCCTCCTCAAGATGTACAGTAACATATTCAAGGGAACTTGCAGACTCCAGTTCTGAGAAATACCATGTGCTTCACTGTTGCCATGGGCTAATAGATATCCTCTGGTAGTCACACCTCCATCTGTTTCAGCACGGTTCCAAGCAAACAGGCATACTCCAATGGCCAGACATCCACACACTTCATCCAAGCTCTGGGCAAACAGGCATCATCCAGAGGCCAAACCACCAGTTGCTTCAGTGTAGCTCTGAGGAAATGCAGAAATATCCCACTGTACCTCAGCACATGGCAGACAGCACCACTAAGACCCTTACTCAGCACCAGGTAAGCTACCAGGTACTTAATGCATCAAGCAGATTCAGCCACCCCACACCCCATCCCCTCATCACAGCACCACACATAAGATCGCTTATGAACCTCAGGGCAACATCAGCACAGCACCATATAATGAATCATGACCGATCAGTAGCACAAGAAGAGTGAGACAGTGTTCCTTCCACCCTGGAAAAAGAAAAGAAAAAAAAAATTAAATGAGCACAAAAATAACCACCAAAAAGTATCTGACCATGGGTGACAGGGGATACCAAGACACAAATTTAGAAGGGGACAACAGTATCAAAATACCTATGTGCAAAATCCCCCCAAAAATATGGGAAGTGGTTCCAATCCCAGAAAGAACTCATGGAAGAACTAAAAAAGGAGCTTAAAAATTATATAAGAGAAAATGCAAGAAAAATAGGGAAAATAAATGAGAGTGATATAAGACAATTATTTAAAAAAGAGCCGCCCCCTTGGAAAATTACTTTAAACCCTATTCATGATGGCAAAATATTGGAAACTGAGGGAATGTCCATCAGTTGGGGAAAGGCTGAACAACCTGTGGTATATCAATATAATGGAATAATATTGCATAATCAGAAATGATTAACAGGAAGATTTCAGAAAAAAAAAAAAACATGGAAAGACTTGTGCAAACAGATGCAAAATGAAATGAGCAGAGCCAGGAAAACATTGTACACAGTATCAGCCGCATCATGTGATTGATGATCAACTATGAATGACTCAACTCTTTTCAGCAACACAATGGACAAAGACAAGTTCAAAGGACTCACAAAGAAAAATACTATCCATATCCAGAAAAAGAACTGATGGACTCTGAAAGCAGATCGAAGCATATTTTTTCACTTACTGGGTAGACTTCAGATCACTGCATCAATTTTAATAATGCCAATTAAAGTTAATAGTGTGTGTTGCATTCATATTTTCTTGAACACTAATTGTAAAACATTTACAGTACATTATCAGAATACAGTAAGTTGACCCAATTTGATTGGAAGGTGAAGGTTATGAAGGAGAGTAATTTCAATCAGACTGGCAAAGTGAGCTCAGGGAAAACTATTAATGTCTTTAGAAGGAAAAGAGAGAAGTTTTTATTTCATCCTAGAAGAAATTGGGAAGCACTGGAACATCTTGAAGAGGACTATGATATCAAATTGTGTTTTAGGAATATTAATTTGTAAACTATGAGGATGATGCATTAGAAGAGGAGAGATGAAGCAAGCAGACAAATTAGAAGGCTATTATTGTTATCCAGGTGAGAGGTGATGAAGACCTGAATGAGGGTGGCAGTGGCAGTGTTAGCAGATGCAAGGAAGCATATTGAAAAATACTATGGAAGTAAAGATAAACAAGCCTTGGCAAATTATTTCACATATGGAATATTCTTGTTAAAAATATCGGAGTGGTTTGCCATTCTTTTCTCCAACTCATTTTACAAATGAAGAAACAGAAGTAAACAGTTTTAAAACAACCTGCCCATGAAGCTAGTACTTAAGGTCAGATTTGAATTCAGGAAGATGACTCTTACTGACTTCAGACGCAGTAATCTATCCACTGTACTATTTAACTGCCTTTATATTTAGATACATAAGATTTACTCCATCTCAGAGCTACCAGATATATATCTATATTACAATGAAATATTAGAGAAAGATGCTAACAGAGGAAGCACTCTATTGTAAGGTCTGATCTCACAACCATTTTGACTTGGTAGATCTTGACAGAGCTTGAGCTCAAATATCATGGACTTGATGAAGTCAGCTCTATCAAGGTGGAAAGCCATCAACCACAAACTTCAGCACAGATTTAATCTACTTTTTGAGCATTTGTGTAGTTAAATCTGTAAAGGTTTATCCCAGGAATGGTGGCAACCAGGTGGTAATGAAAAATATATATATTACAACCTGTGAAACAGACAAAAATAAGAAATATATCCCTTAGCCTTATATGGTATTCTCCAGATTCCAAAACTGGCAATGAAAGTGGTGAATTAGGAGTCAAAAGGGGCTGAGACTTCCATAGTTCTCAGCCTAATTACAAACATTAATTCATATGTTAATAAGTCAGTGTACATTCTCTGTTGAAGGACCACCAAGTTGACACAATGGAAGGATTAAGCTATAATTATATTGATATTGTCACTATAATTGAGGCCAGAAGCAATACTGAAGTTACTGCCAAAGGGAAGTGTAATATAGAAGTTCTCAGGAGGTTAAAAAAAAATTGATGGCCCTGGTTTTGTCATACAAGTACAGGCAAGAACCTCCATTTGGAAAACTTATATTTCTCCCAGGCCTTGTAAGTAAACAGACCACAATGAAGGCATCTGCAGTTTTTAGACCACTATTTTAAAGAAGGAAATAGAGGGACATAATCAGACATTGAAACTTTCTACACTAAATAAAACTATATCTTGATATTTCAGTGTGACATTAGGCACAAGGATGACAAAAATCTTTGTTGGTAAATATAGGCCATTATTGAAAATATGGAATCCAAAAGTTTAGAGACAATTCAGAAGTGCCAAACTTCATGTGTTCTCTAAGCAGAGAATTCTCACTATAGGTTGTTGTCTAGTACAAATACCAAACGGTATTTAAAAAGTCATATTTCAGTGCATGGGAAGTATCTGATTATAGACATAGAAGCATTTTCAGAATATGCTATTTGTAGTCATAACATTCACTAGTAATAAAAATGATTGAGTAAACTACTAAACTAGAAGAAATCACAATGATGAGAAGACATTTAACATAATTATAGCACTTCAATCTGAACATGTTTAAAGATATTATTTATTAAAAAAATAAAAATATGTTCATTTATTCTGTCAATCACTATTTCTTAGATAACAAAGTTTTACTGATACAAAACAAAGACTGTAATTAAATTCAATAAATGGTTAAATGCCTAAGATATAATGGCTGTGATAACATCATGATCTCAACAACAACAACAAGAAAGTGCGAGATTCAAAGAACTGATTTGGCAGGGAAATAATTTATCTCTAAGATAAACAGAAGCATGGTACACAAAGACAACACTAATTTTAAGTACCACCTGTTTTGTGATACATTATGGTGAAAAAACAGGGACAATGAAAGTAGAGTTAAGGCAGAAAGCATTTATTTTGCAATGATTAGGTGCTAGGTACTACCTTTAATGCTGGAGATAAAGTATTATCTCAAAATTCAATTAAAGAAAAATTTATCAGTAACCTAATATGTGAAGCACACTGTTCTAGGCACTGGGGACATTCTGACACCATAACAGATTCATGATCTCATTGATTTCAATGCTCCTTCCATATATATGCTCCATGTATATAGCAACCCATTGCTACCTTCTGATTTCATATTAACATTTTTCAAGACCTCGCACAAATCTGACAGCATGGGTACATTCTTTTGTAACTCTTGAAATTTTCTGCATAATCACCTTTTATTCTCAAGACATACCCAGCATACTTTGTTTTCTGGTCAATACCAAAGGATGTGATGGTAAATATTTACCTGTTTCTCCAGGAAAAGCAAACAAATAAACAACCCCCCCCCAATCTGTTCATGACATACTTTGATGTCTAATCTGCATCATTAACATTATTTCCATCCCTTTCTTAAGTTTATACAATCAACAGATTCAAGCCCTTCTATGTAGCATTTGCCAACTTATGAGGTGTAAATGCTCTAAGTGAGCATTCTTCTTTCACAAGCCCCCACAATCCAGTTCTAGCACACTTCTGCATATACCTCTCTGATGACATTCTTTGTGACATGTCACAACCTAAATATTCATATCTCCACTGATATTTGAGGAACCTATATACATTTCTTAAATTTCTTGGAGTGTGTTGTATTCCAAAGGTCACAGACATGCAGCATCATGAGCAGACTGTTGATAAATTAAAAGGTAAACATTTGTTTCAGGGAAATCTTTGAATAATGAAAAGCACTAATCTATTTCCCAGAACCAATGCAGGCCATCTTTTTTTACTTTTCATTCAATCCGTGGAGCAATTCATCTACCATATTTTTCCAATTGATATGTATTAATGAACCAGTCCTTGTGAGTTGCCCATCTAAGTTTACATAAGATTCTGTATAAGCAGCATTTACTTTATTTTAGTTTTGTCCTCTGCAGATAGTTAGTCCAAATTGCTTTTGAAATTTAAGGATCTTTTTTAGGAGACTTTACAGTGTTCCAGGATTTTAGAAAATCAGTCTCATTGATAAAAAGGAACATCTGGGGAATTTAAATATTTTGATCATATGTTGGATGTTCTCTGTGACAAAAAATTGCATTGAACGATACCTTTTTTTGAATTAGAGATACAAAGAGGAAAAAAAAGAAACAATGCCTACCCTTGAGGAGCTTACGTTGTACACCAAGCCACAGAAAAGTAATTGAGTAGAAAATGATTTTGAAGAGAAATAGACTCTAAATATAGCTATTTCATATTAAACTGAAGGTAATTTTAGATGAAACTGAAAGGGGTATACAGGCAGAGAGAATATGCAAGATTTATTTTTCCTTAGTATCGATAATGGATCAAATTATTTGGATTCTATCCTTGTTAGCACTTGATGTTACTTTTGATTCAGATAAAATGGATATACATACTTAAGATACATATAGAAAATTAGATTTGCATCACTAAATACACATAAAAGAAAATCATTTTTATATTCCATTATTTTTAAAAAAGACAAAATATTTTTCAAATAATACTGGGAGGATTTTTAATAGATGGAAAATAGCATAAATTAAGACTCCCCAAAACAGTGGGGGAGACTGAGATGAAAGCATCTACTAAACTTTCTGTTTTCTTCTTCACAAAAATAGTCTATGCACACATCAGAGGTTATTGTTGTTCAGTTATTTGTCATGTCCAATTCTTTGTCATTCCATTTGGGGTTTTCTTGATACTGGAGACATTAGCCATTTCTTTCTCCATCTCAACTTACAGATCAAAAACTGAGGTAATCAGGGTTAAATGACTTGCCCATGGTCACATAGCTAGTAACTGTTTTCAGTCATATTTGAACTCAGAATGGTATCCTTGAGGAAAGGATGAGAAGTGAACAGATATCATTTTCAAATTATTTTCTCCCTCAGATCATATCTTGATTCTTTAAAAAAAAGCCATAAAAGCAGTAAAAAAAAAAACCTGTCTACTCAGTCTTTTGTTTATCAATTTTAAATAAGAAAAAGACAGAATTATAACCTGAAAATAGTATCATACAGTGATATTGGCATATAATTTTGAGTTACAGGAAATTAATTCAAGTGGTGGCATCTACTTGGTGTCTCTGTGACTATGGGAAATTAATTAAATTGAATTGATCTCTGTGATTAATTTCCCTATGTGCAAAAATAAATAGGTTGTGTAAGATGGTCTACAAGGGCCCATGTAGACCTATATATGTAATTTTATTATGCTATGATTTGTGCTTATAGTATAAATACCACTATTATGGATTATTTAAGGAAGGGATCCCAAGAATGTGTTAATTATAGCTAATATATGTGTGTTCAATCTTTACACCAACTGCTAGTTCCACAGATAATTCATTTTCCCAGAATTAAGCTGTATCTCCTTCCTGTGGCATTATGGATACCCATGAGTATTCAATGGTTATGCTGTAATACCATTGGCTCCAGACCCCACTGGTATCTCCCCACCAAGGTCATCCATTAAAAGAACTTTATTCAGTGGCTTTTAGGAAGGGGTATTTATTAAGGTAACAAAATCAGAATATTTGTTCTGGGGGTTGCATATATCTTTGCTGGTATAGACTATGTGTTGCATGCTGGTATCAAAGGATTCCCTAAGTATTGCATTGACTACACTGAGAGAAAGCGCCATCAAACTTGGAAATCATCTGTGATCAAGTGGCAATTCACAATTCTTGGTTGCTTATGCAAGGACCTAAAACAATTCCAAAGGACTCTTGATGGAACATGCTGTCCACATCCGGAAAAAGTTCTATGGAGTCTGAATGCACATTGAAGTAGACAATTTTTTGTTTTTTGTTATTTTCTTTCTCATTGTCTTTTCCATTCATTATAATTCTTCTATGCAACATGAATAATGTGGAAATATGTTCAATAGGAATGAATGTGTAGAGCCTATATCAGATTGCATGCCATCTTGCAGAGGGAGTGGGGAGAAAATTGAAAAGTGACAGGTCAGTGTTGAAAACTAAAAATAAATAAACTAACAAAAAAATGTTGGTTGCTTAGGAAGTTACCCTTAGATAAAGTATAGTCTCTTCACTGAATTTCTTCTCAAGGCTTTGGATCCAGTCTTTCTATGCCTTGCTTTCCAGCAAGCAGTTTTGGACATGTCATTTAGGATATAATTGAGAAGATAGAGAGGTCCAAAATGTTCTGGACCTTTTGAAGTTGACAATATCTTTCTCCAGGTCAAGTGGCAGAGGTTAATGCTTCTCCTTTACCACCTTCCCCAAGCAGTTCCTTCTCAAATATCTACTCGAAAGACACAGCTAGGGGCAGCTAGGTGGGGCAGTGAATAGGGCACCTGCCCTGGAGTCAGGAAGACCTGAATTCAAATCTGACCTCAAACACTGGACCCACTTACTAGCTGTGTGACCTTAGGCAAGTCACTTAATCCCAATTGCCTTGCCTTCCCCCTTCAAATGAAAGAGAGAGAGAGAGAGAGAGAGAGAGAGAGAGAGAGAGAGAGAGA
>NW_027185863.1:25222774-25269317 GCF_028583685.1 Petaurus breviceps papuanus | reverse complement strand
AAGGAAGGAAGGAAGGAAGGAAGGAAGGAAGGAAGAAAGAAAGAAAGGAAGGAAGGAAGGAAGGAAGGAAGGAAGGAAGGAAGGAAGGAAGGAAGAAAGAAAGAAAGAAAGAAAGAAAGAAAGAAAGAAAGAAAGAAAGAAAGAAAGAAAGGAAGGAAGGAAGAAAGAAAGGAAGGAAAGAGAGAGAGAGAAAGAAAGAAAGAAAGAAAGAAAGAAAGAAAGAAAGAAAAGAAAGAAAGAAAGAAAGAAAGAAAGAAAGAAAGAAAGAAAGAAAGAAAGAAAGAAAGAAAGAAAGAAAGAAAGATACACACTTTCATATCTGGGGGGGAAAAGACAAAAATCCCTCTAAAAACAAACTAAAAAGCTAACTTTATGCTTTATGTAGGATTCAGAGGGCTGTCTAGGTAGGTGGGGGACAGAAAAGGGCGGACAAAAATATACAATTGCCAATTGGAATAGATCATTGTCTTGCATCATTTTATGTCACCAAATGACTTCACAATTAGTCTAAGGCTTTTTAATTGACTAAATGAAATGTGTTCTCACCTAGTTAAACTTATCAGGCTAAAATGTGGTGGCATATATAAGAGATACCACCTTATGCATAAATGATGATTTATAGTTTTCAAGGTTATTTGCTTACATTATCCCATTTATACTCCCAGAAATCATATTTTGGAGGTAATTGAAGTATTATTCGCCACATCCTATATGTAGGGAAACTGAGACTTAGATCATTTAACCATGTTCATGCAGCTACTGTATTAAGTATCAAGTAAAATATCTGAAAATTATAATACTATTTAATGCCTTGTGCTACTGCATAGATAATTGTTTTGTTACCTACTGTGTTTCCCCGATAATAATTATTTTTTTTGGACAGAAAAACACCAGAGGGCTTATTTTCAGGGGAGGGCTTATTTTAATGAACATTGACAGCAATTTTAATAAACAGGTAAATGTGAACAAAAAAAATGTACCTTTATTCAATAAGCAAATCACTGGGGAAGAACAGGATGACACGCTCACTGCTGCAGCTCTGATTGGATGCAGCTCGGAGCGTGGCGTGCGTTTCACGGGAGGGGAGGGGGGCGGTGCATACAGAGGGTACCGTAATGTAGCGTGTAGCGCAGGGGATCACCTTCACTACAGTAGCAATCTCAATAGGGCTTATTTTCAGGGGAGGGCTTATTTTAGAGGAATCTTACACAGTAAGGGGAGGGCTTATTTTCAGGATAGGTCTTATTATCAGGGAAACATGGTACTCGATACTGACATCAATTAAGATATAAACAAGGAGAAAGATACTCATTTAAACTATTCTTCAGTATCATGGAATATGTTAGCTACTAAGACCTAACAACAACAGCAAGTCACTACTGAAGGTGAGTTTTCCATAAGCTTCCTATTCTGGGCAACCATTTTTTGTGGCAGCGGGATTCAGGGACCCTGCTCACACTGGGGCTGTCCACCACAGGACTGAGACGTTGACACTGAGAGACAGCTTAGGACCATGCAGCTCTCCCCAGTGGTTCATTTGTTACCTCAGTACAGCTGTTCATCTCCTGTGATTACCTCATCTATAAGGACATTGGTTCCAAGGTCTACCCACTCTCTGTCCTGTTACAGGATGGTGGGTGGGGCAATTGAACTGAGCCCTTTCAGCCAGAGCTCTGTCAGAATTGCTCCAGCCCTGATTTTCCTAGACCACTGCCAATTGACTATCACTTTGAAATGGTCTACAACTTGGTTCTTGGTGTCTGTTAATTGAGAACAAGACTCCTGAGACTAGAGATGATGACCTCTTGCAGGGAGCCAAATGTACCCTAGGACAGATTGTATCCAGCCAGACTGTGACCCTGCCCCTAATATTGAAACCTAGGAAGGCAGCTGGACAAGGAACCATCACCATCTCAGTCCAGGAGGTGAAGTACACTTGAGTGGTGACCATGGTAGTGGAGGCCAGGAACCTGGGCAGGGACTTTCTGGGCAGACATGATCCATTCCTAGAGTCTTGCCAACAGAATAATGGGAAGTGGCTTCTGGTCTACATTTCTGAGGTGATTAAGAACCATCTCAATCCTACATGAAGCTGCTTCAGTGTTCCTTTGCAGAGTTCCTGTGAGAGAGACCCCAGCCTGCCCATCCAGATATACTGCTAAGACTATGACAGTGATGATTCTCATGACCTCATTGGAGCCTTCCAGACCAATTTGACCCAGCTGCATGGCACCCTAGTGGAGTTTGACTGTATGCATCCTGAGAAACAAGAAAAAAATAAGAGTTAGAAGAACTCAGTGATCATCCAGTTTAAGGTCTGCCAATACTGAGGCAAAGTTCTTTGTCTTGGACTTTCTTAGTGGGCATGAACTTTACTGGATGGAACAGGGACCATTCCTCTTCATATTTCCTGCACTACCTAAGTTCCTGTGGTGTCAATAAATAACTACACAGCTTTGGGGAGTGTGGGTTGTATGATACAGGAGTATGACATGAACAGACTATCCTCAGTTAATTGTCAGGTCTCTCATGAATTTGCCTTGAACTTCCATTCCAGTAACCCTTACTCTTCAGGTATCCAGGGTATTGTAGATGACTATCACTAGGCCCAGCCCCAGGCTTGATTCTATGGCTCTGAGAATTTTTCTCCCGTTATCAACCTGGGTTTGCTACCCAGGCTGCACAGCAGGAATCTGCCTCATAATACTTTATGTTGCTCCTGCTATCAGATGAGGCTGTGTCATATTTTTGAGGCTACAAAGGAGGCCATGTTTTGGGCCTCACACCTACCCATGTCTATCATCACCATGGGTTTTGAGGGTGCTAACGTCACAGACATGGAAGTGTTGGTTGGGGATGGGGGTCCTTTACACACGCTGATCCAAGAAATCTTTTCAGAGGTGTCCCAGCAGGTTGTGTCTTATTATAAGGTGAAGGGCTTGGCCTCCCACAAGGTCTCAGTGATGCCTGCCAAGGACTCAGCACCAACCTCCAATAACTAATTGACCAAAAAACTGACTCTCTTTATGACTATGTCTGTGTCTTTTGCTTCTCCTGTCAGTGGGAGGAGAAACAGAGAACCTGTCTCAGGTGTGGACATTTGTGCCTACTAATTTAGGTTATATGTATGCCATAGGCCAGGACACTCTCAAGTCAATCTGGTTGCAGCATATTTTGTATCTTTTTGTATTTGTATACATTATACTTCTTCTGCATTATTTTCTTCATCAAGTATACACATCCCCTGTGCTTAATAAAGATCAATTGAAACTTAGAAAAAAAAAAACTAAAACCCTTCCTGTTCTAGGGTAAAACTGTATAAATTTAAGAAGTCAAGAATACTATAAAAATTCAATCCATAACAAAAATGACAGTTCAAACTAATTACATTTCCCCTGCTCTATTGTACAGAAAGATAGAATACTTATTATTCTATTAAGTATATAGAGTTGCATATAATTTTCACCTTGTAGCTCTGTAACTAACTAGCACTGTGACTATGTGTGGAGACAGCATGACCCAATTAAACTTACCTTCTTCATCAGGTGTCACACCTTCCATAGCATCTCAGAGGCTTATAATGTCAATATAATGAGACTGTATAGTAAAGCATTTCCTAAGAATAAAAGCTGTCCAAAAATAATGGGTGTATTGGAATGTAAATTTTGAAGATCTTCCTTGCCCCTAGGCTAAAGTGTACCTGGAGCCTGGGGTGGGAGGCATGTTTTTCAGTAGATAATTCTTGATTGGCCAGTGGGTCCAGAAGGTTGTTACATTCTCTGAGCCAGGAGAAGGCTATATAAGCCCTGATGTGTAACTTTGTTTCGGGGGCTCACTTTGAGAAGTGATCTGTGATCTGATCAGATGAAATTCTGGAAAGCCGTTGTCCGGAGCTCCCCGGCTTTGAAACCCAGATATTGTTTGGTAGGAATGTAATGTTTGGACAGTTTGGAAATCTGTCTACTTGATCTGTTTTTGTCTTGATAATTCTGTCTGTATACTTTGAAGTTCGGGGTGCTGACCTTTTTTCCCCTGAACTAGGTGAACGATACATATCTGACTGATTAAAGTAAGTTTGTTAACCCATTTTGAGTTGCTTTACTTTATAAAATCAGATCCAAGAACCTGTGTTGGCAGACACCCTCGGGATGCTGGGGTCCTTGCTGCCACAATGGGCTACAACTGAAGGTAGTAAGAACTCTTCAGGAAAGTCTCTGTCTCTGTCACTATTTCTCTGTCTCTCTCTCTCTTTCTCTCCTGTCTTTTTTCTACCCCCTCCCCTCTTCTTTACCTCTGTACTCCTCTTACCTATTTATCATGGATAGAACTATAGGTTTCTGGAATAAAAGGAAAAAAATAATTTAAAAATTAGAAGGGACTTCAGTGATGTTCTAGATCAACTAACATCTGAACAGGTATTCTCTCTATAAAATCTAAAAAAAAAAATGATCAATCATCCAGCCACTGCTTGCATTAAATTATGGAAATCTTATTACCCCTGAGGCAAACCAATCACATTTTTCAGCTTTTTAAAAAATTTTTTTCATAGATTTTATTATGAATTATTTTATTTTTCTTTTATTGGTCTAAAATCAATTACTTTTATCTTTTGCTCTTAGTTCTTTCCCTTGAATCCAAGTAGAAGAACAGAAATTTTTTTTTATATGACAATTCCTCAAATAATGAAATTCTTGCTTAAATCTTCTCTTGTCCACTCTAAACATCCTTAGTTCTTCCACCCAATATTCATATTGCATGATATCTAGTGCTTTTGTCATCATTATCATGTTCCTTTGAATATAATTACAAATGGCAGCAGTGTTCTTGCTATGTTCTGTTTCCAAGAATGGACCCTAATATTTAAACTGGAATGTGAGGATTATTGAACAAATAAACTGTATTTTCTCCCTCTTTCTGACCATTCTACTCCTATTAATGCAGTCTAAATTCGTGTTACCTGTTTTCACTGTCATGTTACACTGATGTGTCATTGAAGAAGGCTGGATTTGGAGTCAGAAGACCGTAGCAAATACTAGATCTTCCATTTAGTGAATGTATATCCTTGGTTGAGCCATATGCATTTGTTTGTGTGTGTGTGTATATATATATATGTATAAACATACAAATATGCACACATGTGTGAAATAGGTATATGTCACATGTGTGTCTACACATGCACAAATATATGACCATGAGGCCATCCCCAACAAAATAAGAGTTACTTGAGAGCAAGGAGGCTTTTATATTTGGCTTTATATTTCCTGTAACATCCTTAATTCCTGATATATTGTATGTGGCTTATAAATATCCAATAATTACTTTTGAAGGAAGATATGTAAGAGGGGACAAGGTAGAGAGATGGTTTGTGAATCATGAACTGGCCATATTTTGAAGAGAATTTGATATCTGACCCCAATGCTTCCTCCAGTGGAGGTTCATATAGGAACATGAGAATTAGGAAGGGGAGCCATACAGGTGAAGCAATTATTAGTATGAGAAGGAGGCTAGTAGAATCGAAGTAGAGAAGTAGTCTGGCATATCATTAACTTGTCAAAGTCTGCTAAGGTATTAAAGTTTGTAAATTATGAAGAAAGTGCTAACTTGCAATGTAAGAGAGTTTCCTCTGTAGGAATTACTTATACTGATGAAATCACAAGTACAGTACCTATCCCTCATAAACATTGCTTTGAGTTGAGGCTAAAAAACAGGTAATGTAATGGTAATGGTAATTTGAAGATCTTTGCTGCCCCTTAATAGCAGTAAGTGAACTTGACTACTTTCTCTGATTTCAAAATGATGGGCTGAATGTCATCACATGGAGCCTGTGGTTGGGATGCTTGTTTTTCAGGAACACCCACACCTTGTTACTTTGTGATTTGGCAGTGGTTCAAGATGGTTGCGATATTATCTGACCCTGGAGAAGGCTATAAATACCCTCATGTGAGGTTTTGCTTTGGGGCTAACATATGGCAAGAGTTGTGTGATTTGGCCAGATGAGACTCTGGACAGCCATTGAGTTTCTTCCTTTGAAAACCCAGATGTTAATGTTTCTCTCTCTGGTAACTAACCATGTATGGATGTGATGGTTAGACACCTGGAATCCCTGTCTATTGGCCTGTTTGTATGTATTTTTTTGTGTTTGTAATTTCTGTTTATATTCTCTGAATTTCAGGGTGCTGACTTTTCCCCCTGAACAAGGTAAATGATAGAAGTTTGATTAAAGTAAGTTTGTTAACCCCTTTTTGAGTTGATTTCCTTTAGAAAAGCAGATCAAAGAACATGTACTAGAAGCCATCCTGGGTATGCTAGGGTGCTTATTCCTACACAAACCCAATAAATTATCTTTCTAACATTTCCCACTCAACAATGACACCAACACGTAGATGTGGAAAAGGTCCATTATAATTTGCTTTCTCTACATGATAGAGTGGTAGAGAATACAGGTGCAGTCATTAAGTAAGTCAATAAGTCAATAAACATTTATTAAGTATATACTATGTAGAAAGAATTGTATTGAGTACTGACCATACAAAAAGTGGCAAAAGACAATCTCTGTCCTTGAGGGACTCGCAGTCAAATGGGGAAGACAACAAATATGCACATACAAGTTATGTACAGGATTTTAAAAAATACATAATCAAGAGGGAAGATGCAAGAAGCAAGAGGCATTGGTGAAGGCTTCATGTAGAAGAGAATTTAGTTGGGTATTAGGTAGACAGGGAAGCCAAGAGATGTAAATGAGGATAGAATGCATTCTAGGCATGTGGAACAGAGCAAATTTCCAGAATTGAGAGATGAAGTATCTTGTTAATGATATATTAAGGATGTAAGTTTCACAGAATTGAAAGGTATATATCAAGGTTTAAAGTATATGAATACTTGAAAGGTGGGAGGAAGCTAGGTTATGAAGGACTTTCAAAGCCAAACATAGGATTTGTCAAAATTTGCCCTGAAAGTGATAATGAATCAGTAAAATTTATTGAGTAGGGGTGACATGATCAGACCTATGCTTTATGAAATTCCCTTTATTGTTCAAATCGATAATGGATTGGAAAAGGAGATCCTTGAGTCAGGAAGATCCAATAGTATCTTATTGCAATAATACAGTGTAACCCCAAGCACAAGCAACTTCCAGGTTCTGATTACAAGCATAGAAAACTCCATTTATTCAGTGACAGATTAAGGCAAAACATTCACAGAAAATAATAATCCAGCATTCACCATGTGTAACTCAATAATTTAGTAAGTCCTCAATTAAATACAAAGTGCTAAGGTACAAGTACTCCACCCCTAGGCAGTACATTCATTTAGTCAATGACACTGTCTTCTCTCTATTCAATTGCAAATTAGATTCCAATCATAAACAAATTACATTCATTTGGTCAGTCACAAAGGACAAAAATAAAAATACTCCACCCCTGGATCACAACTTAATTACAATTATCAGTTACCACCAAGCACATTCTCAAAAGGGCAGTGGAGAGAACAAAGGCCATCCACCCCTAAGCCAAAACAAGGTTATGATATCATCACTGCTTTCAATACCCAAGGATAGGTCACTTCTTCATCTTGACCTGGGGCAAGTTTTCAACAATTTCTGTTCTTGGGAAGACAAAGCTTAACAAAGCCACAATATACATTACAATCATCCTCATCAGTTCACACTCTGCCTGCAGAAGAGTCTCAGGATCCCCCAAAACATTAGCAAGACCCTCCTCCAGGATTTCTGTAAACATACAATAAGAAAATCCTACTTCAGGGTTTCTGAACCAACAGCATAGTTCTAGCACCTCTGCAAGAACAGCACTGTCCTTTATCAGAAGACTAATCTGGCAAAGTAACATCAAAACAAACATAAAAAAAAATACTGCCACCACAGTCATGCCTCGTCAGTTCTCATAAACCACAGGTGGCAGTTCTCAAAAGTCCTGGGCAGCTCCAACTGGCCCTCAGCAATCCAGGCAGCTTCAGCTGGCAGTTCTCTCTCTCTCTATCTCTCTCAGCAACTGTGGCCTTTGGTAATTCTCTCCCTCTCTCTCTCTGATTCTACATTGCTGCTCCCAAAGGTTCTTCTGGCTTCTCTCTGCTTGGGCCTCTTTCTTGAGGCACTAGCTCCTCCCATTTCAGCCCCCTCCCTTCATGTCAATAAGTCCATCCCACAAGTGGGATTGATTCATAAGCTCTGGGTTTTAACACAGCCTGAAAACCAAGCCAATATATGTGGACCTTTAAATTCCATTACTATTACATACAGGCATGAGGTGAGCATCTGCATTGGAGTGGAGGCAGTGTCACAAAAGAAGGGGACATCTTTGAGATATGTGAAGATGAAATCAACAGATCTTGGAAACAAATTTGATATGGAAGGGTGAGAGACAGTGGGAATTTTAGGATGACTCCTAGGTTGAGAGACTAAGGCATCAGGAAGATGATGATGCCTTTCTATAGTAATAGGGAAGTTCAGAGGTTGGGGAAAGATTTAGAGGGAAAGATAACAAGGTTCAGAAGATTACATATTCTCTCATATGTTGGTTTTGATTTACTGTTCTTTGTTTCAAGAGAGGCTTTAACTGGAGATGATGTATGGAAAAATGAATAGTTTAAAAATCACCATTGCAACTTAAAATTAATAAAAGTGTTTTTAGATAAAAAATTTTGGCATTTCACAGAATATAAATGCTCATGGAACATTTACATTTTGTATTATTTTAATAAAGAGGGATGCTAAATTATAATAAATTTAGAAAAAAAAGTGTAAGCAGTGCACGCTCCATGAATTTGCTAATTGTTCTTCCTTGCTCCAGGGATTAGCCAGACTTGATAATAAAATAGAATATAGACAACTATGTCTGAAGGAAAAAAGAAATTATCTGAAGACATTTTTGCATTTACTTCAGTAAAAGGGGAAGATTTAAGGCACTTCTTGGCTAAACATTTTTTATATTGAAAGATCTATTCTATATTACTTCTGTGAAAATATCTGGAGCATATAATTCCAATAAAATATGTCATTTCACTTTGTATTAGAATTCATATTACTACAATTAAAAAGTAAAAAATAAATAAATTTGCCTTTAAGGTGATTTATACATGAAACGCATTGACTTCAAGAAAATATCTCAAGCCAGGTAGATGAAAAATGATTCAGCCTGAACTTTTATAAGAGTAAAAATACATCAAAAGCCTAAGGAAATGTCATTGAAGGAAATAACAGTTAACTGCCTGCAGAATATAACATGTTTCATTTTGAAATAGATTTTGAGGTAAGATTTTTCTTATTTTTCAAGGATACTTGAAACAACTCTAAAAATGGAATTAGCTGGACAGGGCACAGCTATATCATTGTTTGTTTCCATATGCCATCAAGTGAATTTAACTATCATTGCAGCAGGAACATGAATTAATATGTGGCTGACTATATGTTGGCATTTCCATCTATCTTGGCCTGTCCAGCAAGTTGAAGCATATCGAATAGAAGATTGTATAAAAATGATGCAACTCACTCATGCCACTAGTAACTTGATATCTACACAATGTTTTACCAGTGCCCAAGAGCTCTATTGGATTATAGATTTTTTAGAAATATACATCTCAAAGAGGTAAAATGTTTTGTCCAAGATCATAGTCAATTTAATGAGATAAACATTGAACCCAGATCTTCAGACTTCCTTTAATGCATGATCTTTTCACTATCGTGAAGTAAATCATTCCTTTGTGAAACAATCAGCTTATTCATAGTTAGGGCATAATAATCAAATGTACAAATGTTACATGGTAGATAATATTTTATTTATTGAATTAATACTTGTAATTAGTTGCCATGTTCATTCTGTTAACACTACTCCAAACAAGGCATCCCTAGATGTTCTGGAGAAAAAAAAATGCCCCTTCTTCCACTATTTTGAATTCTCCTGTCCTACTCTTGTTGGAATTCTACAGGAAAGAATTTGGTAGACAATATGCTTTAAAATTTTTTTTTTCCCATGTTAGCCATTAGGAAACAAAGGAAGATAGAGGAAAACTATCAATTTAGGAATGGCGGAACAACTTATGTTATATAATTGTGATGAAATACTATTGTTGGATAAGAAATGACAAGCAAAATTCTCTCAGAAAAAAAAAAAACCTGGAAATACTTACATGAATTGATGCGAAGTAAAGTGAACAGAACCAGGAGAACATAGTGCACAGTAACAGCAATATTGTATGATGATCAACTGTGAATGACATTCTCAGTAACATAAATGATTTAAGATAATCCCTTATGATGAAAAATGCTGCTTACCTACAGAGAAATAACTGACAGAGTTTCAATGTGGATGGAAACATATTTTTTAACTTTAATTTTTTGTGGGGGGTTTTGTCTTTGTTTTCTTTTACAGTGTGACTAATATGGAAATATATTTTGCATGATAGCACATGAATAAAGCAGATTGAGTTACTTACCTTCGCAAAGACTGAGGAGTAGAGGTATGAAGGGAAAACTAATTATAACTAAATATTTTTTAAAACCAAATATTTTAAAATGTGTTTTCCATGTAACTTTAAAAAATATGATATAGACTTCCAGAGAAAAATAAAATAATACTATTAAAATAATTAAAATAGTTTTTCCATGCAATTGGAAAAATAAAGTATTAAAAATTTGAAATTTAAAGATAAAGCTTTATAGCTATTTGTATTAAATATTGCTGGTTGTTTTATTTCTACCATTCTACTATCTAATATCTCATCCAGTATGGTGTCACACGCAGATTGTGATGATTCTACTTTTTATGTCTTTATTGAAGTAACAGATTAAAAACAAACCAAAAAAAACTAGATTTTTGAGAGTTACATTGCTGTAGCAGCAAGCACCCCAAGCGTCCTCAGGGTTTGCCGCCCATACAGGTTCTTGGATCTGCTTTGTTAAAGGAAAGCCACTCAAAATGGGTTAACAAGCTTACTTTAATCAGTCAGACATATATCGTTTACCTTGTTCAGGAGAAAAGGTCAGCACCCCGAACCTCAAAGCATACAGGCAGAATTATCAAGACAAAAACATCAAGTAGACAGATTTCCAAACTGTCCAACCATTACATCCATACCCAGTCAACATCTGGGTTTCCACATTCTGGGTTTTTGAAAGCCGGGGGACTCTCAACAACAGCTTCCCAGAATTCAGATCAAATCACAGAACACTTCTCAAAGTGAGTCCCAAAACAAAGCTACACATCAGGGCTTATATAGCCTTCTCCTGGCTCAGAGAATGTAACAACCTTATTGACCCACTGGCCAATCAAAAAGTATCTACTGAAAAACAAGTCTCCCTCCCCAGGCTTCTGGTGCACTTTAGCCTAGGGGCAGGGAAGATCTTTAAAATTTACATTCGCATTACAATTGCTAATCCATGAACCACACATATAGCAATTCATTCATCAAAAGTCTTTAATTTGGTTTTTACACTCTCTCCATAAGGAAAAAAAAAAATATGTGTTCTGTTACACTCTCTGTAAAGAGCGGCCAGTGAAATGCGAAGCAAATACTATTTCCTGCAACACATTTGGTGTTGAAAGGATTAATTACTTAAAATATGGAAAGTATTTTAAAGCTAAGTGCTAAACACTTTGATGACTTTCACCAAAATGTTTTTATGTAATATCTTAACTCTTTCTCTGAGGCCAAGATGAGCCCTTTATGATAATGGTATATTTTTCTTTTCTGTAATTAAGATATATGCAATCTTTCACTTAAACTGCCACTTAAAACATTTTGTGCCTCACAGCTGTATACTGAAAAGCTAATTTGCTCAGTGAAAGCCCATACCAAGGGTGCCAAGAGGTATACGATATTTTTAAAAAAGCTAATCCATAAGTGCTTCAAGGATTATAGGAAAAGTGGCTAAAAATCAACACAGCTAAGAAAAACAAACTCTTGGGTGAATTTAAATGGATTCACAACAATGTGAAAAGTATAGAATTATGGATAGCATCATTATACTGGAACAGGCTATAAGCATTTATTAAACACCTACTGTATTCTAGGTCCTATGCTAAGCAATGAGAATCTGAAGCAATAAGTTTATAAAGCCTAACCTTCCTAAGTGATTATGGCTGTCATTTAGGAGACTCTGCAGTGTTTTATGAATTGATAAAATCTGCTTAATAGTGAATTTCTTTTCCACTTGGACTATAATTAATACGTTGTCCTTGACCAAAGCAAACATTTCTTTTGTAAAGAGACATTCCTTTTTTTATACCTCAGTTAAATCAGAAGGTTAATGTAAAAATTTGTATATTATTCCATCTTTGAGGAATCTTGTGTGATATATTTTTATGATTCACAGATACCTTGTTGGAGGAAAATCTTTCTGGTGATGTTTACTTTATCAGCTCATTTCATGAAAAAAAAAACAAACATCAACCACTATTAAGTACAATGAGACTTGTATTCTCCACCCATTTCAATTCTATGACCATAAAATATGGTTTTACAAATTCTATTTAGGAAAGCCAACCTCTTTCCTTCTTATACCTTATAAATGATTTCCTTGTGTATGCATTATTTTCATTTTAAAATGTATTGAGAGGATAGGAATCATATGGATCACTAGTTATTATTATTGTTGTTTTTATCACTTATGTTTAAAACAAAAAGCCCAAGATTTTTTAGAGGAACTGAGATAGTGCAGAAGCAGCTAGTTGGCACAGAATGCTGTGTCTGGAGTCAAGAAGGTCAGCCTCAGACATTCATCAACTTTGTGACCCTGGGCAAGTCGCTTAATCTATTTTTTCTCAAGTTTCTCAGTAGCAAAATGAAGACAAAAATAACACCAACTTCCTAAAGTTCTTGTGAGAATCAAATAATATAATACTTGACAAATAGTAGGTTATGTATAAGTGCTGGTTATTATTATTTTTGGAGGTGGTGATGATGCTTATTTTTCCCTATGTCTTTGGTATTCTTTAGTTCCTCATTCATATGCATTTTGTCCTAGGAGTGATATTTTAACTTCTCTTCCTATACAAGGTAAGCTAGTGGATTTTTTTTTCCTTAAAAGTTATGAGATATTCCTCAAGAATTGTTTGGCTTGAGGGACTAAGTGCTTTTATTGTTGACATCATTTCCTCCTTTTCTGAATAAAAATCAGGAACTCTAGGAGCCCTCAGATGCTTAAATAGTAGATCATAATTGGTATCTCAGGCAAGGAAACTTCTCTCAGCTGAATCAACTGGTGTGTTCTTACTACCTGTCTTTGCAGAATGTCTTTCTCCTGGTACTTTTTTTTTGGAAGTTGTTGAATGGTCTATAAGTGTACCAAAATATTAAAGAACCAGGCAACTGGCCTGAACCAAAAGTCATAGAGGACACCTTAAGAAGCAATCTCTAAACTTCTCTACCATGGACATCTTGCACATAGATAGAAAGATAGATAGATAGATAGATAGATAGATAGATAGATAGAAAGATAGATAGACAGATAGATAGATCAATAGAAATATAGTTCAGTTATTATTCCGATCTTTATTTACATAAGCATAATTTTGTTTTCCTATATTTTATATAGAGTTGTAATGCAATAGCCCCTCTGTTACTAATGAAGAAAAATAGCTCTTCAGACTTTTTCTATTTTTCCTTTGTTTGTTTTCCCCTTTCAGTTCCATTCTTAAAAATTTTCAGGTTGATTTTGCTTAATCAGGACTTTTTGCCAATCATCTGAAAACTTGTTCTTCTCTCAACTACTTCTCACTGTTTATGAGGCAACAGTATTCATAATCTTCCACCAAAATGACTTAAATGTAGCATTTTAACTTCATAAGAATCTTTTGACAACAACATATAAATCTTCTCTAATATTGAGATGGAGGGAAGAGTATTTAGGGAGAAGTTTTAATTGTAAAATATTTTCTAGAAAATTACTTTTCTTTCAAGTACAATGGTATCTTTCAGTAGTTTGTCAAAGTGTTGACAAAGTCATATCTTTGGGAACCTACTTTAATTAGTATGTAATGGATCATATGATGAGACTGGCCTTTTTGCTTATGGGACAGCAGCACGGTCATGGATGCTGCCCAAGTCTAACTAACAAGGAGCTTACTACACAATATCAATTAAGTTAATTAAAAGAATACATCGAGTTGAATTCAAAACTACTATCTTGAAAGTCAATTGGTAGTAAAATATATGTCCCATTTTTTAAATCAAAGAATGCTTTCCAATGTTATATTTTATATTTAACATACTGTTAAATTAAATCATAATATTATAATGGCAGTAGGATTTCATCAATGTTGGTTGCAGTTATTCAGGGCACAACACATCCATGTCTGCCTATCCTATTTAACAAATTCCCATGAACTCCCATAAACTTGCCATAGGATGGTCATCCAAGATACTGGTGTTTAACTCACATTTCCAAATCAAGGATTTGGATTTTTAATTGTTTTTATTCATTCTTCATTTTGAGACCAGCATAACAATTTTTTCTTGGCAAATATTTAAATCAAAGCATATAAAATTTTTATAGTTTTCAAACTTGTTAATCGTTATTTTAAAGTTTCTTCTTCTTTATTTTTTTTTGGAGGGAAGAAGGCAAGGCAATTGCCCAAGGTCACACAACTATTAAGTTTGTCAAGTGTCTGAGGCTGGATTTGAAGTCAGGTCCTCCTGACTCCAGGCCTGGTGCTCTATTCTTTGTGCCACCTAGCTCCTCCTTCCCTTTTTTATTTTTTAAGTTTAATAGTATTTTGTTTTTCACCCAGTCTCATGTAAAGAAAAAAATTTGCATTAATTTTTACAAGATTTTGAATTCCAAATTATTCTCCCTCCTTACCTCCCCTTTTCTGAAAATAGTGGGCACTTTGTTTATACACCTGGTATTATGTAAAACATATTTCTAAATAATCATGGTTGAGAAAGAAGAGACAGATAAAGAGGAGGAAAACAACTATTACAAGAAATAATAAAGTAAATGAAAAAAATAGGCCTCTGTGTTCAGTCAGAGGGATAACATTTTCCTTTGTGAGTCCTTTGTAGTTGTCTTGGATAAATGTGTTGCTAAGAAGAGCTGAGTTATTTATAATTAATCATAACAATGTCGGTGATACTGGGTACAATGTTTTTCTGGTTTTGCTCATTTCACTTTGCATCAGTTCATACAAGTATTTCCAGGATTTCCTGAAATCTGCTTCTTCATTTTTTTAAACAACTGGCAGTGAAGTCTGAGTCAGAGTTATTTTTTTTGTTGTTTTGCTTTTTGTGGGGGGGAAGGTAGGGCAATTGGGATTAAGTGACTTGCTCAAGGTCACACAGATAGTTTTGTGTTAAGTATCTAAGGCTGGATTTGAACTCAGGTCCTCCTGACTCCAGGGCCAGTGCTCTACTCACTGTGCCACCTAGCCACAACATAGTTCATCATTTCTTATTGCACAAGGATATTCTGTTACATTCATATACTGTAGCTTATTCAGCCATTCCCAAATTAATGAGTATCCACTCAATTTCCAATTTTTTTTGCTACCATGAAAAGAATGTTTTTGAACACTGTAATGCCAAGCAAAGGGAAGGTAACTTTCCAAGGTACAAAATACCAGCAGAGGTGCTCTCCATTTTATTCAGTGACAAATTAAGAACAGAGAGAATCAAAATATAGCATAATTCAAAATACAGCATTTACCAAGTGTGATTCATCAAGTACTACCCCACTCCTGGTCATTACATTCATGGTATCAATCCCAAAGTCCCTCTTCTAAATACTACTCCACCCCTAGACTGTACATTCATTTAGTCCATCACAAAGCCCCTCTTCTCAAATGGAGATTAGTTTCCAATCATAAGTAAAGTACATTCATTTGTTTAATCACAGAGCACAAAAAGGTCAAAAGTTCCCCACCCTTGGATCACAATTGAATCTACCCCAGAGTTACAGCAAGCTTAAGCACAGCATTTAATAACCAAATGGAGGCCTTTTCTTCATCTTGACAAGAGGCAAGTTGTCAGTGATCTTTGTTCCTGGGGAGACAAAGCTTAGCAAGACCACAAGATACATTGCCAGTGTTTTCATTAATTCATTCTCTGTCTGCAGAACAGTCCTAGACCCCTGAAAACATTAGCAAAACCCTCTTCCAGGATTTCTGTAAACATACAACAAGAAAATCCTTCTTTGGGGCTTCTGAACCAACAGAAAGGTTTCAGGACCTCTGCAACAACAGCAATGTCTTTCACCAGTGGACAAATCTGGCAAAACAACATCAAAACAGACAGACAAAGTAGCAACAAAGCAGCCATATCTCCTCAGTCCTTGGCAGCTCTGGATGGCAGCTCTCAAAAGTCCTGGGCAATTCAAAGTTGCCCTCAGCAATCCTCTCAGTCTCTCTCTGCCTCCAAAGGTGCTGCTTCCAAAAAGTTCTTTTGCCTCTCTCTTTTCTCATGTCTTTCTAAATTTATGTCACCAGCTCCTCCCATTTCAGCCCTCTCCTTTCACCTCAACAAGTCCATCCCACAAGTGGGATTAACAAGCTCTGGGTTTTAACACAATTAAACCAAAAACCAAGCCAATACAGGGGGATCTTTAAATTCCATTGCTATTACAAACACATAGGTGCCTTTCCCTTTTTATGACCTCTTTGGGATATGAACCTACTACTGGTATTGCTGGATCAAAGAGTACACATACTTTATTTGCCTTTTGAGCATAGTTTTAAATTGTACTCCAGAATGGTTGTTTCATTTCACAACTCCACCAATCAGTGTCCCAGTTTTCTAACATCCTTTCCAGCGTACCTCATTTTCCTTTTTTGCTATATTAGCCAATCTGAAAGGAATGGGGTGGTATCTCAGAGGTGTTTTAATTTTCATTTCTCTAATCAAAAGTGATTTAGAGCACTTCTTCATATGGTAGTAGATAAATTTGCTTTGTCTGAAAACTGCTTGCTCATATTCTTTGACCATTTATCGATCAGGAAATGGCTTATATTCTCATACATTTGGCTCAGTACCCTATATATTTCAGAAATGAGGCATTTATCAGACATTTGCTGTAAAGATTCTGATATTTCTGCTTTACTTCTAATCTTGGTTGCATTGGTTTTGTTGGTTCAAAAGCTTTTTAATTTAATATAATCAAAATTATCTATTTTACATTTTGTAATGCTCTTTATACCTTCTTTGGTCATGAATTCTTCCCTTCATCAAAGATATGACAGGTAGACTATTCCTTGTTCTTCAAATTTGCTAATGGTGTCCCACCCTTTATGTCTAAATGATGTACCTATTTTGACCTTATCTTGATATACATTGTAAGATCTTGGTCCATACTTAGTATGTCCTAATGTTTTCCAGTTTTCCCAGAATATTTTGTCAAATAGTGAGTTCTTAGACCAAAAGCTGGGGTTTTTGGGTTTAACAAACACAGGGTTGCCATGGTCACTGATTACTGTATCTTCTGTAAGTAATCTATTCCACTGATCCACCCTTCTATTTCTTAGCTAGTGCCAGATACTTTTGATGACTGGTTTATAGTACAATTTTTGATCTGGTATTGCGAGTCACCTTCCATACTGCTTATTCTGTCACCTTAGCTCCTGGAAGTGAAAAAAAATCCTAAACTTTAAAATAACAAGAATTTACTGAATGTGAACTTTAAACTTTTAGTAAGGACTCTTCTTGCTTTAAAATTCTATACTTCTAGAAGTTCTGTGGATAGGAAGCTTTCCTTGAAAACTCCCTGTTCCAACAATATACTCACTGCTTCTCCACTATCAGAATTTATTCCCTTTGTAATACATATTACTACTTCAATATTTTTACTTTGGTACCTTTCCCCCTTAATACTTTCCCTTGAAATTATGTCATATATATATATATATATATATATATACATATACATACATATATATATATATATATATATATATATGTATGTATTGACTTTCTGTCTTCTCTTATATGAATCTCATATCTTTGAGGCAGGATGTTTCATCATGTTGCTATTTAAGTTGCTAGCACTTGATGAATGCTTGTTATTTAGTAATTATTTTCTATGATATTGTATAGTTGTCTGATTGTGTTTCATGTATTTGCCATAATTCTAATAAGAAGATTGTAAACTCTTAAAGGGGAGGAGTAATATCAGTTATAAACCATATGCTACAATCCAAGAACTGTAATAGGTGCTTTGAAAACATTACCTCATTAGAGCCTAACAATAGGCCTATGAATTATGTTCTATATTATTTTCCACATCTTATACTTGATAAAATTGAGAGAGAGAGAGAGGTTAAATGACTCAACCATGGTCATACAGCTAGGAAATATCTAAGACTAGAATTCAATTTAGGTTTTCCTAGCTATAAAACCAGCCTTAATACCCATTTTGCTTCTTACCTGACTCTGGAAAGTGAGACTGAAAAGTAAAATTAGATCAAACCATCATTTTTTGCCACAATGTCATATAATCCATGATGTACTCATTTGAGTAGGTACTCAAAGATATCTATCTGCCATATGTGTTTGTAACTAACTGAAATCCATTTTTATAAAATATTCTGAAATTTACTTTCTCTGGCTCTCTGTCCCTTTGTCTCATTTTCTCTACTTCTCCATCTACCTCTGTTTCCTTCTCTCCCTCTCTCTCTATCCTTTTCTCCCTCTGAGGACCTCTCCAGGACCAAGCCAAAATAATATAATTTTAAAATGCATTATTATTTGGATTTAATTGAAGTAAAATGTACTCTGACATAGATTACATAATGAGTATTACATTCAGTTCTAGATACCATGGTGTAGGGGAGACACTGATATTCTGAATGGTATACAGAGAAGGGGCAGTTAGCTGCCATAATAGATAGAGAACTAGGCCTGGAGTTAGGAAGACTTATCTTTAGGAGTTCAAATCTGGCTTATGACACTGTGTGACCTTGGAAAAGTCACTTAACCCAGTTTGCCTCAGTTTCTACTTTTGCAAAATGATCTGGAGAAGAAAATGGCAAACCACTTGAGTATCTTTGCCAACAAAACCAAAAATGGGGTCCCAAAGAATCAGACATGACTGAAAAATGACTGAACAACAACAGTCCAGAGGGGGAAATCAGAATGGTGAAGGACATTGCAATTATGCCATATTTAAAATGATTGAAAGAACTAGGCATGTTTAGGCAGGAAAGGAGAATACTTAATAGGAACATAATAGTGACTTGCACATAAGTATCTGAATGATTGACATGTAAATAAGGTTTTAGAATTTTGCTCATTTGTTTGGGCCCCAGAAAACAGAATTAGGAACAATGTGTAAAAGCTTAAAAGAATCAAATTTAGAATTAAGAACAGTGATGCTGTTCTAACTGAGATATTGGAAAGTTGAATGGACTATCTTAGTTTGAAAAATAACTCCCTGGAGATCTGAAGGACTGCATGAACCATAGAATCGATTGTTCTTGTGCTAACTGGATGATTTGCAATCTCAAAATTCTTATAGCACAGATTATGTGGTTATATGGTCCTTTGGAATTTTTAGTCAGTCATGAGTATATGTGGAATATACCAGAGAATGAATGGCACGCTGAGCTCACAATCCTCACAAAGGTTCCAATTTTATTAGAGAGCCAAGATATAAGCACATGAAAAATTCAATAAAATTGCAATACAAAAATATATGCAGATTGAACTCAAGCTAGGACACCATCTGATTGAGCAAACACAGATGGAAGCTCTAGCTTGGAAAGGCAAAGGGGAGCTCAAGAAAAAAGTCAAAGTTGGGTGGAGTCTAAATGGCAGAGTAAAAACAGTTATTCACCTGAATGTTCCCACAAATTCCTTCAGATACCTCGAGGACATGAATTTGTACAAATTTTAGAGTTGCAGAATCCACTAGGAGATGGAGTGTGGCAGATTTCTAACTCAAGACAACACACAAGGTTATTGGGAAGGATTTGTTGCAGAAGGTGGGGGAAGCAAAGAGCATGTGGACTGCAGCAGCACAGACCCAACCATGGAAGAGTGAGAGTGGGCCCTGGTGAATTGAATCACCCAAGACAGTGGAAATCCCAAAGCTCTCAGCATAGGATGGAAGTCTGTCTGAGCTGAATGAGAGACAAGCACAGGGCTTCTAGCAGTGGCAGCAGCTACTCCTTGGGCTATCAGCCCACACACTAAAAATGTGTGAAAGTGTGGGAGGTGTTGGTCAAAAACAAAATCTTTTGAGGAAGGGAAGAAGGAAGGGAGAAATAAAAACATAAACAAGTTGGTGGGGGAGAGGGAAGGATGGAGAGAAAGACACAGATAGTGATCATAACCATGAATGGGAATGGGATGAACTCTTCCATAAAATGGATGCAGATAGCAGAACATATTAAAAATCAAAGTCCTACAATGTGTTATTTACAAGAAACATATCTGAAAAAGGGACATACACTTCGGGTAAAGATAAAAGACTAGAATATAATATTTTATGCTTCAGCTGAGTAAAAAAAGCAGGAGTAACAATCCTAATCTCAGACAAAACAAATCTGATCTACTCAAAAGAGATAAGGAAGGAAACTATAACCTGCTAAAAGGCACCATAGACAATGAAATAATATCATTACTAAGCATACATGTAACAAGTGGTATAGCATCCAAATTCTGAGAGGTGATGTTAAGGGAGTTATAGGAAAAAATAGAAAGCAAAACTGTATCACTGGGCGACCTCACCTTTTCCCTCTCTGCACTCGATAAATCTAACCTCAAAATAAAAAAAAAGAAACAAGGAGGTTAATAACATTTTAGAATAGATAAATATAGTAGATCTCTGAAGAAAATTGAATTGCAATAGAAAGGAATATACCTTGTTTGCAGTGGCACATAACACATACACAAAAAATGACCACATTAAAAACCTCAGAATTCAGTGCAGAAAGGCAAAAATATTAAGTGCATCCTTTTCAGATCACGATGCAATAAAAAGGTCATAAAGGTCCATGGAAAGATAGACTAAAAATTAATTGAAAACTAAATCTAATCCTAAAAATCACATCATAGAAACAATCATTAACTTCATTCAAGAGAATAACAATAAAGAGACAACTTACCAAAATTTATGGGATGCAGCAAAAGTGACTCTTAGGGTAACTTTATATCTCTTAGGGTAACTTTATATCTCAATGCATAAATGAATAAAAAATAGAATGAGGAGATCAATGAATTGGGCATTCAGCTGAAAAAATCTAGAAAAATAATAAATTGAAAATCCCCAATTAAATACCAAAAATAAAAATACTGAAAACAAAGAGAGACTAATAAAATTGAAATTAAGAGAACTATTGAACTAATAAAACCAAGAGCTGATTTAATGGAAAAAAAAACAACAAAACTGATAAAAGTTTTACTCAACTTGATTAAAAAAAAGAAAGAAGAAAATCAGGTTGCCAGTATCAAAAATGAAAAGGGTAAACTCATCTCCAATGAAGAGGAAATTAAAAAATAATTAGGAATTATTTTGCCCAATTACATACCCATTAATTGGACAGTCTTAGTGGATGAATATGGATGAATTAGCGGATAAAATGGATGAATATCTACAAAAGTATAAATTGCCAAGATAACAGAGAAGGGGGTAAAACACTTAAATAATTCCATCTCAGAAAAGAAATTGAACAATCCATCAATGGACTCACTAGGAAAACAAATGTCCAGATCCAGATGGATTTACAGGTGAATTCTATCAAATATTTAAAGAACAATTAATTCCAGTACTTTATAGACTATTTGGGAAAATTGTCAAAGAAGTAGTCCTTCCAAATTCTTTTGATACTACAAATATGGTATTTATACCTAAGCTGGGAAGAGCCAAAATAGAGAAAGAAAATTATAGACCAATTTCCCCAAAGAATATAGATGCAATTATTTAAAATAAAATATTAACAAAAAGATTACAGTGACTTATCATGAAAATAATATACACAGATCAGGTATGATTCATTCTGGTAAATCAGGGCTCATTCAATATCAGGAAAGCTATCAGCATAATTGATCATATCAACAAGAAAACTAACAAAGATAATATGATTATCTCAATACATGTAGGGAAAAAAAAAACTTTTGACAAAGAACAAAATATTTTTCTATTGAAACCACTGGAGAACATTGGAATAAATGGAGCCTTCCCCAAAATGATAAGTAGCATTTTCCTAAAACCATAGAATAGGCAAAGAAGAAACTAAGTTATGACTCTTTGCAGACAATATGATGTTATACTTAAGGAATCCTAGAAAATCAAGTGAAAACTACTTGAAAAGATAAACAACTTTACAAAGTTTCAGGATATAAAATAAACCCACATAAAACATCTGCATTTTTATACATTACTCCCAAAGCCCAATAGAAGAGATAGAGAAATTACCTTAAAAGTTACTATAGACATTATAAAAGATTTGAAAGTCTACCACTAAAAGTGGTAGTCTTTGACAGTCTAGTACTAAAAGAAAGCCAGGGACAATATGAACACAATCACAAAACACTTTTCACACAAATAAAGTCAGATCTAAATAACTGGAAAAACATCAGTTGCTCATGGGTAGACTGATCTAATATAATAAAAATGATAATTCAACCTAATTTAATTTACTGATTCAGTGCCATACCAATCAAAGTACCAAAAATTATTTTTTTAGAGCTAGGAAAAATAATTTCATAATGAATCTGGAAAAACAAAAGGTCCAGGATATCAAGGGAATTAATGAAAAGAAATTCTGGCGAAGGTGGCCTAACCATTCCAGATCTTACTTTGTATTATAAAGCAGCAATCATCAAAACTAATTGGTAATGTCTAAGAAATAGAAGGGTAGATCAGTAGATTAGGTTAGGTACAAAAGACGCAGTAGCCATTGATTATAGAAATCTACTGTTTGATAAACCCAAAGACCCCAGTTTATGGGATAACAACTCATTGTTTGAAAAAACAAACTGCTGGGAAAACTGGAAAATAGTATGGCAGAAACAGGTCATAGACCAATGTCTGACACAGTATACGAGAATAATGTCCAAATGGAGACATGATGTAGGAATAAAGGTGACACTATAAATGAATTAGGGGAGCAAGGAATTCTTTATCTGTCAGATTTATGGAGAATTGAGGAATTTATGAGCAAATAATAGATAGAGAACATTATGAAATACAAAATGAATAATTTTTATTATATTAAATTCAAAAGTGCTTTGCACAAACAAAGGCAATGCAACCAGGACTAGGAGGGAAGCAGAAAAGTGGGTAAGAATTTTTACAACCAGTGTCTCTGATAAAGTCCTCATTTCTAAAACACATAGAGAACTAATTCAAATTTACAAGAATACAAGTCATTCTTGATAAATGGTCAAATGATATGAACACACAGTTTTTAGAGGAAGAAATAAAAGCTATCTATAGTTACACAAAAAACATTATCAAATAATTATTGATTAGAGAGATGCAAATGAAAGCAACTCTGAGGTACCACATCTCACCTATCAGATTGGCCAACATTGCAAAAGAGGAAAATGATAAATGTTGGACATGTGGGAAAGTCAGAACATTAATTCATTGTTGGTGAGCTGGTGTAACCATTCTGGAGAGCAATTTAGAATTATTCCCAAGGGACTATCAAAATGTGCATACCCTTTTACCAGCAATACCACTGCTAGTTCTGTATCCTAAAGAGATCGTAAAAATGGGAAAAGTTCCCACATGTACAAAAATATTTATAGCAACTCTTCCTGTGTTGGCCACAAACTGGAAATTAAGGGGATGCTCATCAATTGGGGAATGGCTGAACAAGTTGTAGTGTTTCAATGCAATGCAATACTATAGGACTATAAGAAATGGAGAACAAGTTTTCTTCAGAGAAACCTGGAAAGACTTATATGAACTGATGCTTAGTGAGGGGAGCAGAACCAGGAGAACATTGTACACAGTAACAGTTACACTGTGTGAGGACTGATTTTGATAGACTTAGCCCTTCTCAGCAATTGCAAGTACCTAAAACAATTCAAAAGAAAAGATGATGGAATATGCCAGCCACATCCAGAGAAAGAACTATGGAGTTGGAATGTAGAACAAAGCAGATCATTTTTCATTTTGTTTTGTTTAATTTTTTTTTCTTTTTCATGTTTTTTTCCATTTGTCATAATTCTTCTATGCAACATGACTGATGTGAAAATGTGTTTAATAGGAATGTACGTGCAGAGACCATATCAAATTGCAAACTGTCTTAGGTGCAGGGAGGTGGAGAAAATCTTAAACTTATGAAGTGAATGTTGTAAACTAAAAATAAATAATTTATTGAAAAAAACAATAAAGTGAAAGGTCAAGCTAAGTAGTCAGTATGGAATTAGGTAAGAAGTTAACACCAATGCTCAAACAGAACCAAAGATCAGAGCTGAGAAATGTGGATGTGGGAATTATTCAGACATCAGCTGTCTATAATAGACAAAAGCATCAAGACCACCCAAGCAGTTTTGACATTTGAAGCAAAAAATAAAATGTGTGTAACAGAGAAGAGGGCCTTCAAAGACAAGAAATACATGTAGCCCTTTATATGATCTCTGTGCAATGGAATGCCAATGATTCTCAGGGAATTATCACTCAGGTTTTAGGAGTTCAGAGGAGTAATCACAAGAATATAAGCTCCAATGCAGAGAAGCAATGATCAGTATGTCTTAGTATAACCCAAAGAAGTTTCCATGTAGCTTATAAAATAAATTATATTTCACAAATCTGAGTGACATGAAATGTTGGGGAAATCTTTCTGCAGGAGGTGAGCTTGAGCTGAGAACAGCAGTGTAGGTCAATCTGACACTTAGAGAAAATAAAATAAGATAATTCAAGCAAAGAAACCATATGTTCCAGTATGGCTAAGTGAATCATCGATGGTGCTTAGCAGTCAATATGGAAATTGACTTGCTTAAAATTGAAGTTTTACACTGGGAAGTTTTGTGAGAAGAAACTTATTTAGTATGGTAGGGGAATATTATGGAAGGCATTGAATGCCAAGATAAAGGGTTTGTACATTTTCATATGGGCAGTAGGGTTTTGGATCATAGGAGTGTAAAGCCAAGGATGAGTAGCTTTCCAGAGGACTGCTGCAGTGAACAGCATTCAAGGTTCTTATTAAATAGTATAGCTAATCCCCTATTTATTCAATAACAAATCAGAGCAAAACATTCACAGAAAATCAAGGTACAGCACTCACAATGTTCCAATTCATCACGGAAAATCAAAATACAGAATTCGCTATGTCATTACTCAACAACTTATCACTAAAATGGCCACATAGTTTTCAGCAAAGTATATTTATTTAGTCAATCACAAAATCCTTAATTCAATCACAAAGTACAAAAGTCAAAGTTCTCCACCCCTTGTTCAAAGTAAATCATAATCTTCTCAGTCAGTGCACAGTATTCAAGTAAAGTCTTCTTTCAGCTTGACTTGAGGCTGGCTCTCAGCTTCCATGGTTCCTCTTCCATGGACCCACCTCCAACTGTCACCTGGGTTCAAAGGCAGGCAGCTCCCAGTTCTTTGTCCAGCTCCTTGTCCAGTTATTTATCCAGTTCCCATTCAATACTGAAGTTCACAGTGTCCAGTATGCCTCAAGTCCTTCACAGTTCCTGTTTCTGGGAAGACAAAGCTTTACAGAGCCACAATAATATTCATACACATTGCTGGCACCATCTTCAATTCACTATCTGCCTGTGAAATCAACTGAGACCAACCAACAAAGTCTGAGAACTCAACACAAATCATTGACATAGAAATCAACAGAAACCCAGAAACAAGGTCCAAGAGGTCAGCACAAATCTTCAGTAAAGTCCCAGGACCACCAAAATCTTCCTCCAGGACTTTTATAAACATACAACCAGAAAATCCTCTTTCAGGGCTTTCAGTAAGCTCCCAGGGCTTCTGTACAAAAAATAAAAAAAAAAACAAATATCAATGACTGAGCAGACAAACACAGTTCTGGGATTCTACATGTTTTTTTTTTTCTTTCTAGACACTGCCACCACAAGTGTCCTCTTCTCACTTCTTCTCAATTCTCAGCTCAGTGTTCAGTCCAGCAGCATCTGCCCTGCCTCCATCATGCTTTCCCCAGGAAATTCTGACTGTTCAGCTTGTGCTCTTCCTTATATAGGTATTAGCTCTTCCCTGTTCAGCCCCTTCCTGTAACATCAGCAACAGGCATTCATCCCTCTTCTTTCTTTACACAGGCTTAATTTGAAACTAGGTGCTAAGTACCTGTCAGCTTTACAATACAAGGGTTCTTCAAATTTCATTACCATTACAAGGAGTGATCAAATGAAGGTATTATTTTAGTTTAGTTTAGTAAAGTTCAGGATAGGGAAGAAAGGAACATGGCTATATGTATAGAGTTAGTGCATAGAATCTAGCAGATAGATATTATAATAATCAAGGAGAGGGAATAGCATAATGCCCTTGGCACACTGAGTGAACCCACTGAAGAGGATTTATAGGAGGGTGTGGACGAAATTCTCATAGAATGGGCAACTACAGCTGAGTTATAATATCTGTCATTGAAGAGGATACTATGTTGATAAGGTCACAGATACATCAATATAACAAAGAATATAATGTGGTAGACAGAGGGAAGAAAACTGGAGGAAACAAGAAGAGTTAGGAAGCTACTGAATTATTTCAAGAAATATGGGAAAGTGGTGTAATCTAGGTTAGAGGTTTTGGGATTGGAGAATTGGATCACATCTAAGAGGCATTTTGGCTATAGAATTGAGAGTAGGAATGTCAGGGCTTTTCCAATTTATGAGGGTCTCTAAAATCTATTTCTCTAGAATAGGGAGGAGCTCCTGGACCTAATACATACTACTATCAATGATGACAAAATCCAGTATAAAGTCATTCACTCTTACCCATTCATATTATTATTTTATTATTATTTCACTATTTTCCCTTTGTTTATTTGAGTTGAACTGAATCTTGTTTTCTTTGAGCAAGGAATGATTCTAATATGACTCAGAAAACCCTCTGGTCTGCAGTTAATGGATAAATGTTACTTTTCATAATGGATCCATTAAATGAATATACAACTGGCCTCAAGGCTCTATTCAAATGGAAATCATTAATAGCTATTTACCAATAAGAGGAGTAGGGTATGTAAGGATATTCTAGTGAGTTCCACATCATATATTATGAAGCTTTTGTTTTTTCATTACTGAATTATTTTGGGGAAAAGAAAATAACTACATCCTTCTTTTGTGTTTGTTTGCTTGCTTATTAAACATTCTCTGGAAAGCCAAACCATGACGACTTCTTGCATTCTCATTTATTATTTTTATTTCTTTTAATTTCTTTTCCTTATTTTGTCATCAAGTATTCTTTTCTCCCTTTCTTTCTTCCCAGGTTTATGTTTATTGAAATTGCTTAAGGCAAAGTAAAACTTCACTTTCTGTTTTCAAATAAAAAAAATAAAATGAGATTTGATTTAAAATGAGAAATAATAATTGCCTATGAGGTAGCAAACATATGTAAAACAAAGAATAAAAACATGTTATTGGACTGACTCAATATTTGGGAAATGTGGAAGACACAAATAAAAGCATTCTAAAATGTCAAGGGAAAGGAACATCCCTTAGTTTCAAGTCACTTTAAATGGCATACCTAAATAAGTGGTACAAAATTAATTTCCTATGAGGCAGTGTGGCACGGAGATAGAATTTCCATAGAGGCTAGATGATCAGGGTTCAGATCTGGAATATGATGGTTATATGATCCTGAACAAGAAACCTAACCTTAAAGTTTTTAAACCATCTAATGTCAAAGGAAATTATTAAAAATTTAAATTATAGAGAAGGTAATAATCTTCATTAACTGAAAGTTTATTTAATGCACTTCCCATTATCAATGAAGGAATAAGTCTGGAAATGACAAAAATAATCTTTAATATAAATATAATGAGGATGAATGCCTTCAAAATAAGTAAGTTCTTGTCATTACAGACCAAGTTAGTAGACTCCATGAAAATGAATTGTTAACTATGGTTATTTCTGTTTATACGGAGACTACTCTATATCACAATTTCTAACTATTCTAAGCTATGGTTACCTCTGATGAATCTGAGACTTATATTCATTGAAATTATAGTTCAATACCCAAATGGTATTATTTTGAATGCCCTTGCCTTTCATTTTTTATAAGTACCTTTTAAAATTTTTATATTAATTTCCCCATTTAATAGCATTTTGTTTTTCCAATTACATGTAAAGATCTTTTTCAACCTTCACTTTTGTAATATTTTGAATGCCAATTTTTTTCACCTTCCCTCTGTCCTCTACCTCCTCTCACTGTCTCTTACCCAAGAAAGATAGCTATCTGATATAGGTGATACATGTATAATCATATTAAACATATTTTCATATTAGTCATGTTGTGAAAGAAGAATAAAAAAAAGGAAAAAAAACACAAGAAAGAAAAAAAAAGAGTATGTTTTTACTTGCATTTGACTTCACAGTTCTTTCTCCAGATGTGGATAACATTTTACTTCATGACTCTTTGAGACTGTACTAGATCATTGTATTTCTAAAAGGAGCTAAATCTATCAAATTTGGACATCACACAATGTTGCTTTTAGTTTCTATAATGTACTCCTGATTCTACTCACTTCACCTAGCATCAATTCATGTTAAGTTTTTCCAGGTTTTTCTGAAATCAGTCTGCCTATCATTTTTTATAGCACAATAGTATCCCATTACGCTCATGTGCCACAAATTGTTCAGTCATTTTCCCCTTGATGGGCACCCCTTCAATTTCCAGTTTTTGATCACGACAAAAAGAGCTGTTGAAAATACTTTTATATATGTGGATCCATTTCCATTTTTTATCATCGCTTTGGTATACAGACCTAGCAGTGGTATTGCTGGGTCAAAGTTTATACACAGTTTAGTTGCTCTTTGGGAGTAGTTCCAAATTGCTCTTCAGACTATTTGGAACAGTTGAAAACTTCTTCAACAATACATTAGTGTTCCAGTTTTCCCACATCTTCTCCAACACATATCATTTTCCTGTTTTGTCATGTTAGTAAATCTGATAATTGTAATGTAATACCTCAGATCCATTTTGATTTGCCTTTCTCAAATCAATAGGGATTTGGAACATTTTTATATGATTATAGGTAGCCTTAATTACTTCCTATGAAAACTGCCTGTTCATATCCTTTGAACATTTATCAATTGAGAAATCACTTGTATTCTTATAAATTTTTCATATTTTGGAAATAATTGCATATTTATCAGAGACACTGGCTGTAAGAATATTTCCCCACCTTCTCCTTCCCTTCTAAGATTGGTTGCATTTGCTTTGTTCTTACAAAAAACCTTTTAATTTAATGTACTCAAAATTATCCTTTTTGCATTTCATAGTCTCCTCTATCTCCTCTTTGGTCATAGTCTTCCCTTCTCCATAAATATGACAGGAAACCTATTTCCTACTCTCCTAATTTGCTTATAGTATCATCTTTCACATCTAAATAGTGTGCCCATTTTAACTTCCTCTTGGTATACAGTGTACAATGTTCGTCTATACCTAATTTCTGCCATACTATTTTCTAGCTATTTTTCCAATAGATTTTGACAAAAAGTGAGTTATTATCCTAGAAGTTGGAATAAATTACAATGGTCATTGATTACTGTGTCTTGTGTACCTAATCTATATCACTTTCTTTGTCAGTCTAGTAGTTCAGTTGATTGCTACTTTATAAGAATTTTCTTGGTTGGAGCCCAAGTTCCTTTGCCTTCTGGAATACCATAGTGCAAGCTCTCCAATACTTTAATGTAGAAGCTACTAGCTCCTGCATAATACTGACTGTGGTTCCATAATATTTAAATTGTTTCTTTCTAGCTGCTTGCAATGTTTTCCCCTTGACCTTATAATTCTGGAAGTTGGCTACAATATTATTTGGTGTTTTCATTTTAGGATCTTTATTAAAGGAGATGATCAGTGAAATCTTTCAATGACTTATTTTAACCTCTGGTTCTATGACTTCAGGGCAATTTTTTCTTTATAATTTCTTGCAAGATGCTGCCCAGGCTCTTTTTTTGATCATGTCTTTCAGGTAGACCAATAATTCTTAAATTTTCTTCCCTGGATCTATTTTCTAGGTCATTTGTTTTTCCAATGAAGTATTCTATATTTTCTTATATTTCTTAATTATTTTGATTTTGTTTAACTGTTTCTTGATATCCCATTGAATCATGAATGTCTGATTATCCAGTCATAATTTTTAAGGAATTTAAGGAATTGCTTTCTTCAGTTAGCTTTTGGATCTCCTTTTCCATTTGACCAATTCTAGTTTTTAAGGAGTTCATTTCAGTGATTGCTTTGCACCAACATTTCCATTTGGCCAATTTCAGTTTTTGAGAAGTTTTTTTTTTTTCTTCCTAGTGTATTTTTCCCACTTTGGTCAGTTATATGGTTTAAGGAATTGTTTTCTATATTCACTTGTTGTCCTTCCTTTTCCAAGCTGTCAACTTTTTTGCATACCACTCATTTTTCCCCTCCTTTTTTCTACCTCTATTATTTGACTTTTAAAATCCTTCTTGAGCTCTTTGAAGGAGGCTTTTGGGGTTTAATATTTCTTTATAGAGTTGGACACCCTATCAATTTCCAGTTTTTGGCCACCATAAAAAGAGCTGCTATACTTGTCTACATGTGGATCTTTTTCTCTTTTTTCATGGTCTCTTTGGGATACAGACCTAGTACTGTGTATTGTTGAGTCAAAGGGTGTGCATATTTTGATTGATGTTTGGGAATAGCTCCAAATTGCTCTCCAGAATGGAGACATTTCAGATGTAGTGATATTGACAATGTTGTCTTCTTCTGAGTTTGTATTTTCATCTTCTTCCCTGTCCTCATAGAAAGGGTATGTGGTCAGTGTTCATTTTTTACTTTTTGCTTATGTTGCTTGTCTTTTTCTGACTTTTTTCTGACTTTTAAAGCTGATATCTGCATCTGGGTCACAGAATCCCAAGCTTCTTGTGCTGAAGTACAGTTTATGTGGTCACTACTTTATGACTTTATGTGCTGAGGCCTCAGGTGCTGTCAGTTGGAGGCTGTAGAGATCTGGTAGCTCACCTGGTGCTGAACTGGGTCCTAGTATTTGTGTCTGCCTTGTGCTGAGGCCACATGGCATTTTCATGTTTCCTGAGGCTATACTGAAGCACATAGACATCTGGTCACTGGTTGAAGTGTGAAAGCCAGGGACTGTGCCAGAGCACAAGAAGGTCTGGCTACTGAAGAATGTCTGCCTGCCTGGGGCTGCTCAGTGTATGTTATGGTTCTCCAAACTGTAGTTTGCTGGTTCCCGTGGCTATGCTAAGGCACCTGGAAAGTCCTAGTGTTGGCATTTGCCTTCTCCACAACACTGGGGCTCAAGATCTGCTATTGGTTCACTCAAGTGGTGTTTGTCACCAGTTTGCTGACATACCTTTTGTACTGGAATGTACTCACCTTTTACATGAGTGAAACAGAACTTTCTGGCTCATCCTCCAAGTTTCCCAGGCTAAAAGACTGCTACACCCCATTTGTTGTTGAGTCAGATGCTCCAGGATTTTCCTTGGGGTACTATTATTTTCTTGTTTCTTTAGAGGTCAATAAAGGAGAGTGTCAGCAACTCATTATTTACTCCACCATCTTGGCTCACAGAAGTCTCAAGTGGATTGTTTCAATTTCCATTTTACCCTCTGGTTCTAGAATATCAGGGCAGTTTTCCTTGGTAATTTCTTGAAAGATGGTGTCTAATCTTTTTTTTTTAATTCATGGCTTTAAGATAGACCAATATTTTTTAAAATAATCTCTCCTGCATGTATTTTCCAGATCAGATGTTTTTCCAGTGAGATATTTCCCATCATCTTCTATTTTGCCATTTTTTTTTGTTTCTTTATCTCTCATAAGGACATTAGTTTCCATTTGCTGTATTGTAATTTCTAAGAAATTATTTAATTCAGTGAACTTTTGTACCTCCTTTTCCATTTGACCACTTGTGCTTTTTAAGGCATTCTGCCTCTCATTTTCTTTTTGGACCTCTTTTATCATTTGGGCTAGTCTGTTTTTTAAGTTATTTTCTTTGGTATTTTTTTTGTGTGTCTCCTTTACCAAGCTTAAGATTTTTTTGTATCATTCTAATTTCTCTTCCCAATTTTTACTCTACCTATCTTACTTGATTTTTGAAATCTGTTTTGAGCTCTCCCATAATCTGAGACCAATGGATATTTTTCTTAGAGGTTTTGGATGTAGGAGCTTTGACTTTGTTGTCTTCTTCTGAGTGTGTGTTTTGGTCTTCCTTGTCACCCTAGTAACTTTCTATACTCAGAGATATTTTTTGCTCATTTTCCCAGCCTATTACTTGATTTTAACTATTTTTTTAAGTGAGGCTCTGCTAACACGGTAGAGTATGCACTATCCCAAGCTTTAGACCTTTTGTGCAGCTGTTTTCAGAAATACCTCTAGGAAGCTGTAAGTTTTCAGCTTTTCCAAGATTATATGATCTAAGGAGAAATATTTACTACTGTCCTGGCCTGTGCTTTGGTCTGTGAGCAATCAGAAGCATTATTTTTCTCTTCTGGAACTATGAGGAGGGACCGTTTCCTCTGTGACTGCAAGCTCTGCTGTGCTAGTGCCCCTCCCCTCCTTTTTAATGCCACCAAGGACTGTGCCCTGGATCCAATTATTGGCAAAACAACAAAATCCTGCCTCAGAGCTATCGAAAAGTTCCTTATAATTTCCTTCTGACCAGTTATTTGACTCCCTTACTGTTTGTGGGCCGAGATCTCCAGAAGCAGCACTGCCACTGCTTCTGTCACTGTCACTGCTGATTCTGTGGTTCTCACGATGTGCTCCTAGTTTTCTGTGGCAAGGGCTGTACAGGAGGCCTGACCTGGACTATGCTACACTTTCAACCAGCTGTGACAGATCTTTCCTGTTGACCTTCTAAGTTGTCCCTGGTGTGTCTAGACTGAGTTATCTGGAAATCCCCACTGATATCAATGATGCAGTAACCATGACGCCTGCTCCTTTTTTGCTGGGCCAGGTCTGCACCAGTATGCCCTGTGTTGGACTGCACTTCTCTCTCACCCTGGTGCAACAGACTTTTCCTGATGACCTACCAAGTTGTCTTGGTCTAGAAATTCATTTTGATCCATTATTTTTTCTGGGTTCTATTCCTCTAGAATTTGTTTAGAATAATTTTTAAAGGTATTTGGATGTTTTGAGGGAGATTTCAGGTGAGTCCCTCCCTTTACTCTGTCCCCTTGGCTCTGCCTCCCAAGTTCTAATTATTATTCCATTATAAACTAGCTCTGTGAACTTCCACAAGTCACTTCACCACATGGCTTAGTACTAGACTTTCTAGAACTAACCTTGAACAATTCTTCACATTATTTTATTTTCAAATTTTGTTTTGCTTAAGCAGATGTTTCAAGTAAGCAAGTATACCAGAAAGTAAACTCATTCATGTAAGGCAGAGAATCTATGAAGATCTTAGAGAAAAACAAAAACAAAAACAAAAACAGATTACACTATTCTTAGGCATTTAAAATCTTGCCTGGAATCAGAAGAATGAATTCCATAGTCTTTTAAAGATGATTTTATTTCTTGAATATGTGATTTTGTAATTGCCTTTGTATGAGTAAATGAAGGAGAAATGTTCAGGAAAAATAAATAAAGGAATTTAATTATGCCTCTCTTTTTCTTACACTTTATATGAAGTAACTTAAATCTAACGGAAGTCCTTTTCTATTGACAATTTTAACGTGCCTTTATTTGTATCTTTCACATTTCCCAAATATTGAATCAGTTTAATAACATGCTTTTCAATTTTTGTTGTACATGTGTTTGTTGCCTCATAGGCAATTTTCCTTTTCATCTAAAAATATCTCCTTTTTTAATTTGAAAACAGAAAAGTAAGCTTCACTTTGCCTGAAGTGATTTTTATAAGCCTAAGTCAGGGAAGAAAGAAAGGGAGAAAGGAATATTTGATAACAAAATAAGGAAAATAAATCAAAAGGAAAGAAAAATAATAAATGAGAACACAAGTGGTCATGGTTTGGCTATCCAGAGAAGGTTTAACAAGAAAGCAAACAAACACAAAACAAGCTTCTAGTTATTGTTGTATTTTCCCCATTACAATTTAGCAATGAAAAAGCAAAAGTTGCTTTTGCTTCGTAGGCACTTTTTCTTTTAAAACAAAGCTCGCTTTTATTTGAAAAAAATAAAGAAAAGTGTTCCTTTGCCTGAAGTGATTTCAATAATGAGAGATGGAATTATGGGATTACAAAGTAATACTCAAATGTGTCTATGTTCTCACTGATTTGGTTTTTCAGCTGGTATGTGACTGTTGATCTTGTGGGACTATTTTCTCCTTTAAGAAGTGGTCAACCACCATACTGGAGGTCTTTCTTTTTTTCTTCTAAACAAGAGGATAATAGCAGAATACTTGTGATGCCCTTCTGTCAACCATATCTTTTGCCATTTGACCATCAGTCTCATCATCTCTTTTTATCATATAGTTTTTTAATGATTTTTTTAATCCTATTTTTCTTTAAAGCTCCCAAAATTATGTTTAGATGGTATTTTGCTAAAATAATGACATGTTCATGTCACACATCTCCTTTAATCCTAACCTACTTAATAAACTTCAATAATTCCCTATTGTCTCTAGAATCAAATATAAATTCCTTGTGTTGTCATTTTAAAAAAACATTGTAGCCCAGTTCCTTTTCATTCTTCTTGCCCATTATTATCCATCAAACACTCCATAATCCAGCAATCTTGGGCCATTTATCATCCTTGCACAACATGCTTTATATCCCATCTCTATGCCTTTCCATTTGGCTGTCTCCCAATTTCTGGAAAGCTTTCCTTTTTTTCCCCCTTCTACTCTGAATCACTGGCATTATTCAAGGCTCACTGTAAGTGCTGCCTTTTGGGGAAAACCTTACCTGATGAATTGATAATTAAATTATGAAAAGGATGCATACATGCTTGGCTCTTTAGGTACTTATCTAAAAACATTATGATTGGGAGTGGGAAATTGAATGTTCTCATTTTAATAAGGGACAGAGACAGGTTACAAAAAGTGGAGAGTGATAAAGAGGTAGGGCTCAGGGATGGGGTAATAGAATAGTGAAGAGTGGAAGAATGGGAGAAAGAATGGAGAGGAGGAGAGAAAAATAATATTACTCACATAACCAAGGGTTAGAGTTGAGAGCACTAGACAACATGAACCTGATGGAGATATAACAGTGCATGGGGGAGTAGAAGAAGTAGTTTGAGGTCTCATTTTTATGTTGTTTTTTTTTTGTGGAAATGGGCAAATTCCTATCTGTGTAATATTAGAGTTATTTTATAATATACAAAAATCATTTCAGAGTTATCATTAAACTATCATTAAAAGTAATCTTCTCAAAGTTATCAACACTATTTTTTTTTATATTTTGTTGGTCCAGAGCTGTGGAGATCTAGATTTTGCCTGGAATTTGCAAATCATAGGACCAAAACTTTGATGGCTATACCTAGATTGCTTCTCCTGATTTTGCATGTAATACTAGGATAAGAAATTTGGTTAATATACAATATAATTTGCAAATTGTTATGCAGTGATCTTTAAAAGAGTTTGCAAATGACTTCTAGGATCCTTTTGTAATCCCACTTCCTGTTAATGCCTCTTTTATTGACTACCCATAAAGGTTATTTGCTATATTGATTGTTGGTGTGGTGAGCAGGGCAACTAAAACAAGATAAATTTTTGACATACAGAAGATGCTTATACCTTCAAGTGTTTTACAGATGAGGCAGCTTGGAGACACTTTTGGTTTCTGTATTGGGACAGCTATGCTTTGTGACATTTAAAAATGTGTAAAAATTGTTATAATATTAAGCACTGTCTTTACTTTTGTCAATGTCCCATTTTATAGATCCTATAATTAGTATAATTTGTTCAAAATTATTATAATTTAAATTACTGTCTTCTCATAATCAGTCTAATAATTTTTTTGTTAATTTTAATTATTGTTCTATACTCTCATTGTGAAATAAATAATTATATTGTGTTTCAAATGATTTGAATTAGGGCTTGCCATGTGGTATCTCATCCAAAGAAAAATGCTTAATTTATTTTTTAAATAAAACTTTGTAAAGTTAATAAAGTGCTGTGAAAATATGTTGGTGTGCTTGCCTGCTTACACATATGTATTTGGTAGTTTTTGTTTCTTTATGAAGCAAACAATTGAATTTTAAAAATAATATAAATGACATGTAATATAAGAGGTTATATCACCAAGAGTCACTTGGCTGCTTTTTGCTATATTGTCATGAATTGAAAATTTATGACAGCATAAATATTAAGAAAACTAAGGAGTAAGCACTTCATTCCAGGACTAGAATATAGGAGTAGAACAACAGCTAGCTCTTTGCATAGTCAGATAGGAATAGAGGCACCTCTCAAAAGTGAGATTGGTGATTGAGAGTTCTCATGGTTCACTAATGTCCTCTCTGAGAAGTCCTAGAGCTTCATCATAATTATTATGTAGTGCTCTACAAATACAGATCTGGAATGAGCAAGGGAGAATTACTTATCTATTAAGAATGATGTTACTGACAAGCATTCTCTATGGTCCAGTCAAAGGATTTCCATTAGGCCTATGTTTTTCCTGAAGAAATGTAGTGCTGTAAGTGCTATCAGGGAGAAAAGAAAGCAAAGGGACTCATCATATCCTCTAAACTCAATTCATATCTTATAATGGCACTTAAATCTTCATTATATTGAACATTTTCATATAACAATTTTAAATAAATAAGAGTCAGCATTTTGTTCAACAGAGGTACTATATAACTGTTAAGATTACAAGCAATAAAACTTATCTATGAATTATATCACAGCTACATTTATCAGATATCAAAAAGGATATATTTTTGCACATTTACCAGTAATGTTTTTTACTACTAATACATCCTGGGCATATTTCCTTCTCCTAGCTTCAGTTTCCTTGTCTATAAAATGGAGAATATAATTGCATCCATGCCACAAGATTGTTGTTAGGATTAAGTAAGTTAATACATATAAAGTAGTCTGTAAATATATAGGAATTTAATGATATTATAGTGATAATAACACAACTAACACTAACAGAAGCAATAATTTTCTTGTGCTATTTCTAAAGTGGAGAACCAGTGTGCTGTAGTGAAAAGTGAGCTGGCTTCATGAGATAGAACATGGGAACTCCTATGTTGTAGCTCACCTTTGACACATACTAGTTGTGTACCCCAGGCAAATCATTCCATTTCTCAGGGCCTGAAATAATTGTGAGATATTATAAGTCACAGTGTGTTTTCTCATTGGTAGTCCCTTATATGAATGAAATCATAGAACTTGCTCCAATCCATTTCCAACATAAAACACAGAGAAATTATGCTTTTATTTTATAATTTACGAAGTCCTGTACTCAAGATTTTTTGAAATTCCTATAAAAGGAAATGCCTACATTTCAATTTATAATTCTACCACAAAATTTTAAATTACACACACACACATGCATTTTATGTCATATGTCATTCACCTTTCAGAAACTTTTTTTGTTGACCACTTGGAAAACTTTGTGACACCAATACTTCAAGTCAATAAATCAGTTCTTTTACAATAATTATTTACATTATATGAAAATTATCAATGTTTATTATTATCAGGAAAAATACAAATACATATTTTAATAAGGAAAATGTTATTTTCACTATTATTTTCCCAAATGAACAATTTCACTGATGCTGATGGAGCTCAATTGTCCAATATTGAAATCTGAATGCTTCCGAGGAATTCTTCCCTGATCTAGGATACAAATGTCAACACTGCCTCATAACTGATACTGCAAAAATCATTAGAGGCAAAGGAAGCTTCATTTAATCTTTTTTCTACTCTACATTCTAAGTCGATTAATAAGCATTTATTAAATGTACTGTGTGTCAAGAACTTTGCTAAGTGCTGGAGATAAAATTTAAAGGAATGAAAGTACTTGTACTTGAGGAACTCTCAGTTTAATGGGGAGAACACATGCAAATGATTATAATTACTAGATAGTAACAAGATACATATAGCATAAATCAATAATATACAAGATAATCAATAAAATTAACGGGCAAGTTTGAGAAAAAAAAGGTTGTAGAAGCTGGGATTTTGACAGATAGTGGAAGGAAACCAGGGAACCCAAGGCAGAGATGAAGAGGAAAAGATTTCCAAGGATGAAGGACAGTGCAAATGGCATAGAATGCGGTAAGATATAAGAACATAGGAAGGGGAAGTAGGGCACATAATGAAGGACTTTGAATGTGAAAAAGAATCAATAACAATAGCTGATATTTGAGTAGTGTTTTGTAGTTTTCAATGCTCTTAACAACCCTTTTATTTGTCACAATAACCTAATGAGGTAAGTGTATAATAAAATCATTATTTCTTTTTATACCATTAAGAAAGCTAGTAGTAAGTAATTTACCCAAGTATATATTGTTAAGTGACAGAACGAAGACAAAACCTGTCTTCTCATTCTATTTCTCAGAATCTTTCCATTATATTATGACTTTCTTTTCATCTTCATCCTTTGGGATAAAAACAAAACAGAACAAAACAAAACAACTTTCGCTTTAAAGTATATTCTTACCACAAGTGTTGCCCGGTCGCATTTCAGTATATTTCAGATAAATTCTCAAATTCATTACAAGTTATTGGCTTGAATCAAGAGGAAACATGTTCAAATGTTCCCCCTGTCATCGATTAACAATATGATCCTGAGGAAGTCACCTTAAATCTCTAAGCTTCAATTTTCTCATGTATAAATTATAGGGGTTAGACTATATATTCACAGACCCATATCCACTCTATAAATCTACTCACTATCATTCACTCAACAAAGATTAAAACATCTATCATGTGTCAGGCACTGGGCTAGGCACTAGGGCTTTGTGTGTGTATACAAACACAATAAAGGAAACAATCCCTATTTGTAGGAAGTTTATGTTTTAATGAGTTGAGAATTGAGGTTTTATATGTAAATATATGGGGAGTAAATATAAATATAATAAATACATATTAGTTTGAAACCTTACATAAAAATGAATCTTACTTTTTTATTGACAGTGGATTTACTTTTCATAATGCTATAGCAAACGTTGTCATTCATTCCTTATGATGTTTGTATACGAGGAAGAGTGCTGAACCTGAAGTCAGGAAGAATTAAGTACAAATCTTGATTCAGACATTTAACAACTATGTGATACTGAATAGGTCACTTACTATATATCAATTTCCTTATCTTTAAAATGAGAAATAATGATATGGGACTACTGTGAAGATAAAATGAGATACATTTGTATGTTCTTTGCCAAAAAAAACAGTATAACTCTATTATTTTATCATTATATTCATTATTATAATTATGATTGTATTTCTCATGATTATATGCTATGTCCCTATAACCACAAACATCTTTTGCCCCAAGGTCCATAAATGTAATTTAAGATTTTTATATAAATGTAAGTAAGATCCAGGGTCCCTGTATTAAATCTCCTAATAGCCACAATCTAATTTTTCCTGTATTAATATTTATTAAAGACAATCCCCCAGATTATTTTTCACTTGGGAATTCATGGAAATGGACTCCATGTACATTTGACCCCATCAAGAAATTGTCTGTCTTATTTTAATTAAACCATTTTTGTAAATGAAAGAGGTGCACTTTTACCTGAATTGCATCCTAATAAAATTAGAAAATTTATATAAACCAACATATTTTATCCTAGAGGGAGTTTCTGACCTGAAGGAAAATGTAGGTTCAATTTGCTTGGTATATCATTTCTGTCTTCTTCCCAGAGGCCAATAAAATTCTATTTTTATGTTCAACATAAAGAGGTCACATCATTATGAATCTGTAAGTGTGCACATCTGACCATACTATTATGTAAGTGGTTTCCATATGAACTAGGTCATCCTTTAGGACCAATGTCTCTAATTCTGAAGTTTATGACCTGAAGAAACTTGCTTTGTCATCTCCCCCTCCTCAGTATTCATATATATATATATATATATGTGTGTGTGTGTGTATGTGTATGTAGATGTATGTATGTGTATATATATATGTATATATGTAATAGCCCTCATTTAATTCTTCTGACCACCATATGACTTCATTTTTAAAAGATTATGATGAAAGTTCTACTCACACAAACTGGGTGTTTCAGTACTGCTCCTATGCACATGAGTATCCATGTTATGAAAATGTGTCAGCTCCTAAAATCTATGCATTCACTGTGTGAGATTCCACTATTTCTATGATGAAAGGTACTAATTAAATGTAAGCTTTTATTAGATGTTGAAAATTCAAATGATTCAGGATATTCATAATGAATGATAAAGTTCCTAGCATAGTAATTTAGAAAATCATATTAGCCTATCAATGTCGAAGTCAAAGAAGTGCCCCAGAAATTTTGGTTATTTCTTGAAAGAATAAAATATATGCAAATGGATGTCTGTGTTTGAGTATCAAAACTATGGAAACACAAAGCACACACTTATTAATGTGGATATATGTATATGTACATAGAAGAATGTAAAATTAAAATGAAGAAAGGAACAAAGGAAGTGAAGGAAAGAAGAAAGAGAATGGCGGAGGAAGGGAGGGAGGGAGGGAGAGAGGGATAGGAAGGGAGGAATTAAGGAAGGAAGGAAGGTAGGAAGGAAGGAAGGAAGGAAGGAAGGAAGGAAGGAAGGAAGGAAGGAAGGAAGGAAGAAAGGAAGGAAGTTTTCACTTTAGTGACGAGGAATGTGTCATAATGGATACAGATCTGACCTCAGAAGCAGAATGACTTAGGTTGAAGTCTTACTTCTTGTATATAGTGGCTCTATGAACCCAGTCAAGTGAGTTAATTTCTCAGTACCCCAAAAAGCTCCCAAAATCTAGTAGTTGCTGAGAAGGTAGGTGTATTGGTGAAAGGAGTTTTCTCCCTTGGAGTTTACCAGAACAACGAAATCATAGATTTTGTCCACCTAAATTCCCAATCCTATATCCTTTATACATCATTGTCTTCCTGAGTTTATGATTAATAGCTCTGATATATTCCTAACATATTTATTTTAGCTAAATTAGTTAAAATATGTTATAGATAGATTTTATCCATGATCCTTTAGGATGTGTAAAAAGGTTTTCTAATTTGAATTCTTATACTCAATCTTATCATCTCAGTTTTGGGGCTATTCCCTTAGCTATCTGACATGCTGCCATCTTAATTATATCAGAAGAAACACTAACACTGCAGAAAGATTAGCTGTCATGATGCCCCCTACTTAAATTGACATCTGACCTGGGTTGGGTAAGCTTTCTTTTCTTTGTCCCTTCATTCCATCAACCTTTTTTTTTTAATTTGAAGAAAGCATCTAAGAAATAGTTTGTTGGTCTTAACATTAACTTTGCAAATGTTCCATGTTTTATTATAGAACATTAGTGACATTTTAATATATAAATGTATATTTGTGTATATGGGGTATGTAGGCTAGTTCTCCATTACAAAGATTGAGGAGCCTCAGAAAATCAAGGTAAAGGCTGAAAGAAAAAAAAATACACTTGGTATCATCTGAGAATTAGTGATCCTTTTTTACCAACATGTTTTAATATAATGGGTTTAATTCACAATTCCATGTATTTTATTTTACATATTTTAAAACATTATAGTGAGAAAAGTTTCAGAAGTTTTATAATGTAAATGTAGTTTTAAAACACAAAACATTAAGAAATTGTGCCCTAATGTCTGTGAGCCAACACTTTTCTGTAACAATTAGAAATTTCTTTTGTCCCAGCAACTCTGTTCTGACAGTTAAACGGAACCAATAGTCTAATAGAATGACATCCCAAACTCATAATCTCCATCTCTTTAAGGAAAGGAACATGGCAGATTTCCTTAGTTCTTCTCAGACCAGACATAACTAGCCAGCTCATTTTAAAGATCACAAATAGAAGATAAAGGGAGGTAAAATCATTTAATTATATTCATATAGTGAGCTACTGCCTTTTATAACACAGTGTCATATGTAGGGTAGCTGTTTAATAAATACTAGGAGAGTAATTCAGTCTTGTTAAATTATTGGTAAACTCGAAACTAGAGTCTGAGAGTCCTGCTTTTAAATTTACTTTTGTTTGTGTAATTTAATGGAATTTATCTGTGCTGAAAGACATATGTGGGAAGGTGGGAAAGAAAGCCTATCTCACAACTATACTCAAAGAATTTGTATTCATTAGAAAAATTGATGGAATGAACTAGTTATTTTTGTTTTATATTTTCCATGTTATTAGTGATTACCTACTTCCTTGTAGGATTTATTTCTCTTTTAATTAAAACTATAATATCATAGATTTAAAAGTGGAATGAAATTAAGTCATCAAGGATGACTCCTTTATATTTCAGATGATGAAACTGAGACACAGAAATGTTAATTGAGTTTCTCAAGATCACCCAGACAGTAAGTGGCAAACTTCTTTTTTCTGATTCTATATTTACCATTCTGTCCTCTCCTTTGACAATAGGTATTTTTCATCTAGGTAGTGTGTGTGTGTGTGTGTGTGTGTGTGTGCGCGTGTGTGTGTGTTTCATGGATTGTTAATCTGATCTCTTTAGAGCAGGGGTGGAGAAACTGCAGCCTCAAGGCCACATTTGGCCCTCTCATTTCCAAAGTGTGGTCTTTGACTGAATCCGAAAAGTTCTGCGAAGTTTGGATATAGTCAATGGGCTGCACTTGAGGACCTAGTGGACCACATGTTGCCTCGAAGCCACAGGTTCCTCACCCCTACATAGACTAAATGTAGATCTCATTGAGGAAGTCTTATACATTCAGAAGCTTTTAAAATAAGGAATGGGATGCCATGTATTCTATCAAGTGTTTGGTTTACTTAACTGTCAGAGCAAAACTACTTTGACTATACATATTTTTATGTGATGGAGAAAAGTTTCAGTGCAGAGCATGTAGTGATGGGTTTCTTAACCTTTTATTTATATTATGGCATCCTTTGGAAGTCTGGTAAAGCCTCTGGACCCCTTTTACATGATAATGATTTTAATGCATGAAATAAAATACATAAAATTAAAAAGAAATAAATTATATTTAAATACAGTTTATAAGTACATACACATATTTCCAAGGTGGAGAAACTAGAGTATCATACTGTCTTTAAGGAATCCTGTTTTAGTTTTTGACCTTTTGCAGTGCATCCTCCCTGACAGTGGTAAATATCTTTGCCAAGCTTGAGAAAATCCTAAAACTCTGGTCCAATTCAAATTATGAGGTTAAACTCTTGGTACAATGATAACCTGGAAAGCCAGTTTTAAGACTTCATTCTTCAATTGTTACCAATTCAATGACATAAAAATTCTGCATTTTTTCACTTTAGTTCATACAAGAGCATTGATTTTTTTCTTTTGCATAGTTCCACATACTAGTGATTTCAAGAAATAGCCTCAAGAAAATCACCTGTTTGCTATAAATATTATTGAGTCTACAGCTTTATGAAGATGAATGAGGAAGAGGTCATAAGTCTGAGATGAAGTAACATTAAGATATAGTGCTTTTTATGTTTCCATAAAACATAAAGGATCTTCTTTTAAAACTCTCATGGAATTATTGGCATAATTCTCTTTGACCAGAAGAGATACCATTCTCATTGGGAGGAGAAAATTCTTTCATTCCCTTGGCCCCCATAAGAATATATGATTAATACCACCAGAATTATCTGACCATGTTTTATAAAACTTTGCAACCCTGGTAGACCTTTCTTTCTGTATTGTAGATTAAAATGACAAATTCCTCGTTAGCCTATTCAAGGGAAGAGACTTTAGGTTTTACATTATATTCCTCTATCCAAATAGTCATATACTAAAACATATTAATGTACCATGCCTTTTCTCCAGTGTGAATGAAAATAACCACAACATAATGTACCTGGTTCTATTTTAATATTCAGTTCTGTAGCAATATTAACTACATCCAAGTATATAAAATTTATGACAGTCCAAATTTTTATATTATTTTTTAGATTTCCTTTCTAAGTACACCATTTGGTAGTAAGGTTATACAAGTATTATTATTATCATATTTACAGATCATGGAAATTAGGTTCAAATAACACATGTGCATGTCTTATTCAGGTCTATAGAGCCAGTAAGGATAAGAACATAGTGTAAGACTATTGATAATACCACAATATGGAAGGATAGAATATCAGAGTTCACAAGAATCCCAGAAACCATGAAGCTCAACTTATTCCTGAAAAAACATTGCCCACTATATCATAACTAGATGAGTGGTCATCTACATTTGAAAACCTCCATTGAGAGAAAAATCACCAAATTATTCCCTCCCCTCCCCTCCCTTCCCTCCCCTCCCTTCCCTTCCCTTCCCTTCCCTTCCCTTCCCTTCCCTTCCCTTCCCTTTTCTTCACAACCCTGATTATTTTAAAATCTGTATAGAGATATCAGGGGTGAAGTAAGGAAGCCCATAATCACCGTTATTATTCAATATTGTACTAGACATGCTAGTTGTAACAATAAGGGAAGAAAAATAAATTTAAAAAGGAAATGAGGAAATAAAGCTATAATACATCAAAAATCATGTGATGTAATTACTTAGAGAATATTAGAAAATCAACCAAAACACTATTTGAAATGGTTAACACAACAAAGTTGCTGTATATAAAATAAACTCACATAAAACATTTCTATATATGACCAATAAAGTCTAACAGCAAAAGATAGAGAAATTCCATCACAAATAAAGGTACATATATGAAATACTTGGGAGTCTATTTGCAGAGACAAATCCAGAAAGTATATGAACACAATTAAGAAACACTTTTCAAACAAACGAAGTCATAACTAAATAAATGGAAAAATATTAATTGCTGATGAGTAGGTTGAGTCAAAATAATCAAAATGACAGTTCTAGTCAATTAATTTGTTTATTCACTGCCATACCAATCAAATTACCAAAAATAATTTATAGAACTAGAAAAAACAATAAATAAATTCATCTAAAAAAACAAAATATCAAGAATATCAAATGAATCAATGAAAATATATATGTGAAAGAAGGTGCCCTAGCTATAATGCATCTCATTTTGAATTATAAAGCACTAATCATCAAAGCAGTTTGGCACTGGGTAATAAAGAGAATAGCAGGTCAGTGGAATAGTATTAGGAAAACAATATATTATGGAAAATTACGCTAGTAATTTAGTGTTTGGTAAACCAAAGATACAAACTTGTTGAAGAAAAACCTCACTATTTTATTTTTAAAAATTCTGTGGAACTTGAAAACAGTTTGGCAGAAACCAGGTACAGACCAACATCTGATACCATATACCAAGAAAAGATCAAAATGAGTACACGATTTAGACATGCACCTTGATATCACAAGTAAATTAAGGGAGCATGGAATAGTTTGCTTATAAGATCTATGGAAAAGGGAAAGATTTAGGAACAAATAAGATAGAGAGCATTATGAAATGTTGAATGGATAATTTTGATTATATTAAAGCAAAAAGTTTTGTAAAAACTACACTAATAGTGAAAGTTTAGGAGGAAAGCAGAAAAGTAAGAGAAAACATTTTTACAGCAAGTATCCCTGTTAGTGGCCTCATTTCTCAAACATATAGAAAACTGAGCCAAATTTAAAAGAATACAATTAATATCCCAATTGATAAATAAATGGCCAATGGATATAAACAGCCAGTTTTCAGTGAAGAAACCAAAGCAATTTAAAGTCATGTAAAACCATATTCTAAACTACTATTGATTAAAGAAATGGAAATTAAAACACTCTGAGGTGCTATGTGACATCTATCAGATAAGCTAATATGACTAAAAAAGGAAAATTATAAATGGTGTTGAGGGGGGGGGGATGTAGCAAAACTGAGACACTAATGCACTGTTGGTAGAGTTCTGAACCGATCCAACCATTCTAAAGGCAATGAGGAACTATGCCCAAAAGGCAATCAAACTGTATATGTTACTTGATTCAGTAATACCATTATTAGGTCTGTATACCAAAGAGATTAAAAAAGGGAAAAGAACATATTTGTATAAAAATATTTATAGCAACTATTTTCATGATAGCTAAGAATTGGAAACTGAGGGGATGCCCATCCATTAGGGAATTACTGAATAAGTTGTGGTATAATACTGTAACAGAATGTTATTATGATATATGAAATGATGACCACAATGATTTCAGAAAAACCTACAAAATTTGCATGGACTGATGCACAGTAAAGTGATAAGAACATTGTACATAGTGACAGTAATATTATAGAATGAATGACAGTGAATGATTTTGCTATTTTCAGCAATACATTGATCTGAGACTATCCAGAGAGAGTTATGATGAAAAATATTAACTGCTTGCAGAGAAAAAAACTGATGGCATTTGAATATAGACTGCAGCATATGATTTTCACTTTCTTATCTTTTCCTTCCTTCCTTCCTTCCTTCCTTCCTTCCTTCCTTCCTTCCTTC
>NW_027185863.1:25202605-25222764 GCF_028583685.1 Petaurus breviceps papuanus | reverse complement strand
CCTTCCTTCCTTCCTTCCTTCCTTCCTTCCTTCCTTCCTTCCTTCCTCCCTTCCTTCCTTCCTTCCTTCCTCCCTGTTCAAGTTTTCTTTCAAAAAATGACTAATAAGAAAAAATTTTTACGTGATTAAACACGTATAAACTATATCAGATTGCACACCTCTCAGAGAGAGGGTAATGGAGGGAGTGATAAAACTCAGAATGTGAAACAATTAAAATGATGTTTTACATGTTATTGGGAAAAATAAAATATTTTTAAAAAGCAAGGATAATATTACAATTTTAGACAAGATTAAAAATGTAAACAAAAACTCAAAAGCTAACATTTCTTGCAATGAGGAAATACTAGATTTTTTCCAAGTACATGTACAAATAAAACCAGTGTTTTTGTTATTGCTCTGTATTTTTGATATCATTTAATAAATGCTAGTGATAGTAACAAATAAAGAAAAAGAAATTAATGCTATTAATCCAGGCAAAAAATCCAGGCAGAAAATATTTTCCCTATATGTTGATGAAATCCTGATTTACCTAGATGAAGATGGTTTACTTATAGTTCAATGAATACCTGTATTACAAAAAGCAATGTGATAAGTGTAAAGAAGAGGTCCTTGTGAAGTCCTAAGGGAAATGTATTGAAAGAAAGATCACTTTCACACTTATAGTAAGAAATGTGGTGCCTTAGTCATAAAATGTTTTTTTTGTTTTGTTTTTGTTTTGTTTTTAAGCAATTGGGGTTAAGTAACTTACTCAAGGTTACACGGCCAGTTATTTCTGGGTGTAGTGCTAAGTATCTGAGGCCAGATTTGATCCCCAGGTCATCCCAACACTGGAGCTCTTGCTCTTACTCGCTGAGCCACTTGGCCACCCTTAAGCAATTGGGGTTAAGTAACTTGCTCAAGGTTACATGGCCAGGTGTTTCTGGGTGTGGTTCTAAGTATCTGAGCCCGGATTCGATCCACAGGTCATTCCAACACTGGAGCCAGGGCTTTTACTTGCTGTGCTACCTGGCTGCCCCATGGTAATATTTGTTTTTTGGGGGCGGGGGTTTGCTTCTTTTAAGAGGGCAATTGGGGTTAAGTGACTTGCCCAAGGTCACACAGCTAGTTTTGTGTTAAGTGTCTGAGGCTGGATTTGAATTCTGGTCCTCCTGACTCCAGGGCCAGTGCTCTATTCACTGTGCCACTTAGCCGCCCTTTAGTCATATGAGGTTGAAAGAAGGTTGAGACTTTGTGCAAAGTTATGGTGGTGGTGGGATGTCCTTTTTCAGGGGTATCTACAGGGTGTATTAGACAGACTATCCATCTGAACGGAGGAAGATCATCTTTCTGAGTTCAAATCTTCCCTCAGACATTTACTACTATGTGACCCTGGGCAAGTCACTTAACCTGCTTTGCCACAATTTTCTCATCTCTAAAAAGAGCTGGGGAAATAAATGTCAAACCACCCCAGTATTTTTGCCAAGAAAACCCCAAATGAGATCACAAAGAGTCAACCACAAATGAAAAATTATTAAATAAATAGCAGTATATACACAGTGTGGTGTGGTGGATAGAGACAGACAAGGAAGCTCAACCTCTGCCAAATAGTGAATTTATGATTCTTGGCAAGTTGCTTAATTTCTCAGTGCTCTAGGAATGTCTCTAGGAGGAGAAGTTGCAGAGGAGGAGCTATATTGATAGAAGGAGTTGTTTCCTTAGAATTCTCACATTAATGCAATCTCAGGTCTAATCCTGACTGTTTTCCCTTAATATCACTATAGAAAGTAAGACTTTAAGAAAGTGAGACACAAAGAAGTGAGACCATAATAAAAGTAGAGATGGAGAGGAAGATGTTTGGTGATTCCAGATTTGTGGGAACACGGAGAACATAAAGGAAAATAATACAAGGAAAAAAGAACAGTATGAGATTATGATCTGTTTTAATGTAGGGCAGAACAAGTATAAGCTCTGCTATTAAAATAACTCATAGTTGCTTAGTTAATCTACAATTTTTACCATTTCTTTACATTATTTATCTCAACCTATGATCAATCACACCAACTTACTTTTAGATTTTTATAAATCAGATTCAAATCTCTAGTGACAAGGGACTGTGTATTAAATTTTGACATCCAATCTCTATTAATTTCTATTTTTTACAGTTATTAACAATTTAATTATAAATGTAGTCAAAATTCAAGCATTGTATTAAAATCCATTTTTTTTTTCTTAAGAATGCTACAGAATCAAGGCTAACAACAGTGAGCTTAATACCATGTAGTATGGGGGAAATGATTTAAAATAATTGAACTCTTAAATTGGATTATAAATTAAATTTATACTGTAAACTCCTTAAGGGCTAGGGCTACATCTCATACTTTCTCCTATCCCTAGTGTTTAGCCTAGTACCATAAATGTTGTGAACATTAAATAAATGTTTGTGGATAATGAAATGTAGCAGATAAATTGGGAGGCTTATAACTTTAATCAGGTTATGCTCTGTTGTTTGTGCCACATTTTCCGATTGCCCAGTGTTATGTGATATTAAATGTAGGATATGGATTTTATCAAAATCCTATTCTCCTTTCTCTTGTTCATTAGTCCGAATGGAATTTGCAAGTTTTTGGCATTTTTACTTGAAGGCCCGTCTTTCCAAATTACATGAGCTGTGGTAGTATGTTTGGGATTAAAATTGATTGACATAATTCAGCATTGTTTTTGGATACTTGTAAGGAGATAACCACAAGATAAAGAGAAATTTGGGGGCAAGATAGAGGAAATTATCTGTTTTAGTGAAAAACTTGCTATGTGTAATAAGTTTTTCACATAAAATATTATTTACACAAATATTTGGGGTAAAGGGTATTACATGTCACAGTAATCAGTCAACAAACACATTAAATATTTGCAGTATTTCAATTACTTTGCTAAGCCTTGGGGATACAAAGAGCAATAAAAGCACAGCCTCTACCTCGAGTTCATATTCTAATGGACAAGATAACATGCATATGACTATGTTCATCTAGGGTTTGTATTTGTTCTTCTCTCCTGCTTTTATCTGCTTATTTATTTCTACTCCTTCTTTCCTCTCAGTTATTCAAGTAGATCTGACCCTTCTCTCTTCTCTTTCAGTTAGTCTTATTTGTAAGGTTTTTAATATCATTTTGTACCCTTTTCCAAAAACAATTTCTCTCATCCTTTTCATCATCCATCTTCCTTTTCTGCTTACTCTAGACTTTAATTTTCTCATTTCATCTGATATCTCTCTTTTCATTTTATTGTTTGTACAAGTAAAGTTTCCGAGGTATTTATTCTAGGCCTGTATTTGCTTCCTGATCAAACTTATCCCATAGATTCCACTTTTCCATTCTGCCTCACCTCAGAGTAATGCCAATTACTGCAGGTGTCAGAGATGACACTGCCTAATAGTAGGGCTCCACCCTCCTCATTGATCTATTCTTGCTCTTGTTGAGCTTTCTTCTTCATTTAGCTGGAAATCTCCTCCATTGCCATGCCCTTCTGTGCCTCTGGGTTCCAGGTGCCCTAAAGAGTTCCAACTACACCTCTTCCACTATAATATACTTTCCAGGTACCAATTCCCCCAAGCCTCACTCAGCATAAAGTCGTCATTTCTCTTCATCCATTTTACCATTCATCAATGAAAACCCTTTCCATCTCCAAAGTCAGGCCCTCCTTCGTTCTCCCCTTTATTGTTTTCCCTCCTTCTCATCCACTCTTCTAAAGGTTTTTTTTTTCTTTCTGAGACCATAGAGATCACCTTCTAATTTGACCAAAGAATATCACTCACTCCTTTCTATCCCCTCATGCTGCTTCCCTCCCTTCCACATACATTCTCATGTTCTAATGTAGTCTCACAAAGAAATACTCACTTCTAGGCAAGGTATTGCCAGATTCTGTCAATGACCTCTGCCTGCTTTTTTGCTTCTACCCTGTTTCCTCTTTTATCTCTTTTTCCTTTGTACATTTAGAAAGAAGTCTCTTACTGGTCTTTCTGTTACCACTCTGTTGCTGCTTGCATTTGTTCAATTCAATTCTCTTATTAGAAGTGTTCAAGAAACAAATAACCTATTCAGTTCTGTTTTCTTTCTTTTTTTGTAGCTAAACATTTATTTTTTGAGTTTATCTTTTTTACATTTAATCAATTAATTAATTTTTTATGCATTCACTTTCACAAAATTTTACGTTCCAAATTTTCTCCCCATGTTTCCTGTCCCTTCACCCCAAAAGAGCATATATTCTGATTACCCCTTCCCCTAATTTGCCATCCCTTTTTATAACACTCTCCTTCTCTTATCTCCTTCCCTTCCATTTTTCTGTACAGCAAGATAGATTTCTATAACCTTTTGCTTTAATATCTTATTTCTTAGTTGCATGCAAAAACAATTTTTAACATGTGTTTTTTAAAACTTTGACTTCCACATTCTTTACCATCCTCTGTCTCATCTACTCTCGTTGAGAAAGCAAGCAATTTGATATAGGCTATATATGTGTGGTCATGCAAAACACTTCCATAACAGTCATGTTGTGAAAGACTAACTATATTTACTTCTATGCTATCTTATTCACCTTCTCTTATCCCCTTTCCCCTACTTTCCTTTATGACATGATGATCATATCCAATTGAATGTATATGTTATTCTCTCCTTAAGCCGAATTTGTGGACAGTAAGGTTCCCTCATTCCTTCTCATTTCCCCCTTCTTCTCCTCCATTGTAAAAGTTTTGCTTTCTTATCTCTTATGTGAGATAATTTACCCCATTCTACCTCTTCCTTTCTCCTTCTCCCAATACATTCCTCTCTCACCCCTTAATTTTATTTTTTTTACATATCATCCCTTCATATTCAATTTATCCTGTGCACTCTCTCTCTCTCTCTCTCTCTCTCTCTGTGTATATATATATCCCTCCAAGTACCCTAATACTGAGACAGGCCTCATGAGTTACAAATATCATTTTTCCATGTAGAAATATTAACAGTTCAACTTTAATATGTCCCTTGTGATATCTCTTTCTCATTTACCATTTCATGCTTCTCTTGAGTCTTGTATTTGATAGTCAACTTTTATATTCAGCTTTGGTCTTTACATCAAGAATGCTTGAAAGTTCTCTATTTCGTGGAATATCCATTTTCCCTAAAGGATTATACTAAATAATTCTGGGTAGGTGATTCTTGGTTTTAATTCTAGCTCCTTTGACTTTTGGAATATCATATTACAAGCCCTCAGATCCCTTTAAAAAACCCACTAAATCTTGTGTTTTCCTGATTGTGTTTCTTCCTGACTGTTTCTAATATTTTTTTCCTTGACCTGGGAACTCTACAATTCAGCTCCAACATTCTTAAGAATTTTCCTTTTGGCATTTCCTTCAGGAGGTAATCGATGAATTCTTTCAATATCTATTTTCCCCTCTTGTTCTGCAATATCAAGAAAGTTTTACTTGATAATTTCATGAAAAATGGTGTCTAGGCTAATTCTTTGATTATGGCTTTTAGGTAGTCGAATAATTTTTAAATTATCACTCCTGGATCTATTTTCCAGGTCAGTTGTTTTTCCAAGGAGATATTTCATATTCTTGTCTATTTTTTTCATTCTTTGGGTTTTGTTTTATAAATTCTTGATTTCTCATGAAGTCATTACCTTCCTTTTACTCTTTTCTAATTTTTAAGTGATTACTTACTTCAGTCATCCCTTGGGCCTCCTTTTCCACTTGATTGATTCTGTTTTTAAGTCATTCTTCTCCTCATTGCTTTTGGGGATGTCTTTCATCATTTGGGTTAGTCTATTTTATTTCAACAATTTTTGCATCTCTTTTAGCAAGCTGTTGATTTGTTTTTCATGATTTTCTTGTATCGCTCTCATTTCTCTTCCCAATTTTTTCTCTACTTCTTTTACATGATTTTGAATTTTTTAAAATCTCTTCCACGGCCTGTGACCAATTCATATTTTTCTTGGAAGCTTTGGATGTAGGAGTTTTGACTGTGTTGTCTTCTGGCTGTATGTTTTGATCTTCCTTGTCATCAAAATAAGATTTGGTAGTCTGATTTTTTTTTTCCTTCTCATTGCTCATTTTCTCAGTCAATTACTTGACTATTTAACTCTTTCATAAGGTAGGTGTTTTGTTCCAGTGTGTGTGGTGTACTTTTCCAAGCTTCAGGAATTTTATGCATCTGTTTTCAGAGATATTTCTAGGCAATTTAAAATTTTCATCTCTTTCAAGGTCATATGATCAAAGGAGAGATATTTATTCCTCTCCTGACCTATACTCCGGTTTGTGAGTGACTGAAAGAACATTTTTCAGACTTAGAACTGTGAGGAGCATTCCCTAAATACCTCTGCCACAAGCTCTGATATGCCAGCCCTCCTCCTTGTCCCAGGATTGCCACCCAGCATTATGACCCAAATCGAACCATGGGCAAAGCAAGAGAATCCTCCTTCAGTGCTAGTAAAGAGATCCCTCCAGTCTTCCTGTAATCAGCAATTCAATTTCCCCACTATCTGTAGTCTGAGAGCTCTGGAAGCAGCCACTGCTAGTGTAGTTTCCCTGGGCCTGGGGCTAGACTATTCTCCTCTCTCCTCAAGGTCCCACAGACAAATTCTACTGACCTTCTAAATTTTCTTTGGCATTCATGGGTTGAAAAGTCTGGAAAACACCACAGCTTCCAGGGATTCAGTCCACTGAGGGTTGCACCACACCTGTCTTTGCTGGCATGGCCCATGTTGCACTGTGCTCTTCTCTCAGAATGGTGCAACAGACCTTTCCTGTCAACTTTCCAGGTTGTCTTGGGCTGGAAATTTGTTTTGCTCTGTCATTTTGTGGATTTTGCTGTACTATACTTTTTTAGAGTAATTTTTATAGGTATTTGGCAGGGTTTAGGGGAGATTGTATGCAAGTTCCTGCTTTTACTCCACCATGCTGGCTCTACTCCCCTGGTCTTTCTAAAACGAAAACTAAAATGAATTTCTTTCTTGTTGAACATCCATCTTTAATTCTCTACAATGAAACTCAGATTTGCAGGATATGTTACCCTAGCCTGCATCCTGAGCTCCATCCCTCTTTGGAAAACATTATTTCATTCACTCCTCATTTTTTTTTCTAATGGATATGGAATAGACTTGGGTTATCCAAATGCCCTTTCCTTCATATTTGATGGTATTCCTCCTGATGGCTTGTAGAACTTGTTCTCCCTGAATTGAATTGTTAAATTTCACCACTATGTGTCTCAGAGGCAATCTGAATTGTTTCGATTGGAATTTCTTTTTTATATTCAAAAGGTGAGGCTTGCCTATTTCAGATTCATTTTTTTCCTGTTCTGTTCATCATTTTTTGCTATGCAGTACAAAACTTTTACTGTCATAATTCTCATTTCTATTTTAAAACACTCAGAAGCAGTGTGCTGTTGTTCTTTGTTCTCAAGTTCCATAGTGTCCTCTGTGTAATCAGGTGTTGGATCATTTTCCTGCATTTTACAGTATTTATTCAAAGATACCTAAACTTGTTTTCCTGTTGATTTATCTGTTTATGTTTAAGATCTTTGGGTTTCTTCTTCCTAAAATCTTTAGTACTTTCAGTCTTTTTAACCCCTCCCCTCCATTATTTTCTTTATCACTGTCTTCCTGACTCCATCTATTACTGTGATTTCCTCAGAGCCTGGAGCTAATAGAGCCTTAGCCTCTTCCCACACTGGGCAATTGTGTTCACCAACATAAGGCTCTTCTTCCAGCTGACTTTTGGGTGGCCCAAAATGGTCACAACTGGGTGCTGTGCTGTTTCCCTTGGGTTTGGTGGAGAGATGCAGAGTTCCCCAAAATAAAGGGTTCTGTTTTGGTGACCTATCATATTCCCTCTGTTGATTACTTTTCTGGTGCAGCACTGATGATTCAGAAACTTATTTCCTTGGCACTGGCAACTCAGAGCTTTGTAGAACTCTGCTTCTGCCAGATTTTTGCTTTCCTATGCCTAAGTTGGTTGTGAAAGCCCCAGCAAAATTTAACAGTCTAGAGTAGCACTGGATAAAGAAGGGGGAATAGGATTCAGGGGTGACTTTTGATGTAAACATGTTATGTCTTTGGGTCTGTCAGCATAGCTCCAGTGCTAATAATGGGTGAGAGGTGCTGAGTAAACTCAAGGTCAATAAATGTCCTTTCTTGGGTTGGGCTTTTTGTTTTTAATCTTCTTTTCGAGCCTTGGTCTTCTAAACCATGGAAACAGCTGAAATTGCTTTATGTTTAGTTCATAATTTCTGATTTTGAGAAGTTTGAGAGGTCATGGGGAGTAGAGAAAATACCTAGGTTGTCATCTTGTTGTTGAAATGACACAAAACCTCATGCTCATGTAAGATCAATTCACTACATGTGAAAGGTAATTTCAGAGAGAAGGTACTAAAAGTCGGAGGATGGGAAAGGCTTCTAAAAATGTAGGGTATAAACTGAGTCTTCCCATGAAACCAGAAAAACAAGGAGTCAGAGGTGATTATGCAATGCCTAAGGGATAGGCAGTATAAATGTGAAGTCAGGAAATGGAGTATTTTGTGTGAGGAAAAACAAGTTATTTAGTATATCAGATCATAGAGTACATAGAGAAAAATAAGTTTAGAAAGACTGGAAAGGTAGGAAGGCCCTGGGCTTTAAGTGCCAAACAAAGATTTTATATTTGATCTAAGATGTCATAAGGAGTTACTTTGGAAACATGTAAATAAATCAGAATTAGATAAATAATATTACTATGACTCTTACACCAAAATCATAAATAAATGTGTGATTTCTTTTTTTTTTTACCATGGAAAGTTCTAGCAAATGGCACTTAAGGTGCCTTCTTTTATATTCTGTGAACATGTTTTCTCTATTCTTATTAATTGAAACATTGGTATTCCATGGAACATTTTGGGAAATGCTACTCAAGAGATCTGCTCACACTTCTCTATCCTGAATAGCTCTTTGTCTTTCAAATACATGTTGCAATGCCATTGACAATTTTACAAACAAGTAGCTTTTGTAGTAGAACAAGCACAAAGATAAACCAGAATCTATTCTATTCCCTATCTCCCTCCCCCCAGATGGAAATCTTATTTCCCCCTTTCATATGTAAACTTTTCATACTTTGAAGGAAAAGCAAAGAGAGATTGAGATGAATACTTGTTTCTTTTTATTTGTTGAATGTGAGAGACAGAGAGAATGAGAGAGACATACAGACAGACAGACTGAGAGACAGAGACAGATATAGAGACAGAGCTAGACATAGAGAGAGACAGAGACAGAGAGAGGGAGACAAAGAGATAAAGACAGAAGTAGAGACAGACAAAGAAAGAAAGAGACAGAGGGACAGAGACAGAGAGAAAGAGAGAGACAGAGTCAGAGAGGCAGAGAGAAACAGAGAGAGACAGAGGCAGAAACAGAGACACAGAGACACAAAGAGAGACAGAGACAGAAACAGACAAAGAGACAGAGAGACAAAGATACTGATAGAGAAATAGAGAGGCAGAGAGGTAGACAAAGAAAGAGAGATATGCAAATAGTCATATAGAGACAGAGAAAGGGAGAAACAGAAATAGGAAAATGAATGATGTAGACATAGCTAGAGATGACCTATATAGATAAGACAAAGCTATAGATGTAGATATAATTATTCAGTTTCCTCAACCATAAAATGAGTGAGTTGAATTCAATAGTCTCTGATACCTCTAAGTCTACGATCCTATGACCTGCTACATAAATTTCAAGGTAGAACTGTGAACAGTCTATTCCATTGTTTCCTCAAAAGATCTCTCTTTGATAAGTGAAATCTGTTTGAACTCAGTCCTCAATGATAAATACACTCTCAACCTTCCTTACATATTATCCATAGTTGTGATCATGAAACATCTAACAGTAATGTGCAAACTCCATTGCATTATCCTTTATTCCCCTTCATCTCAACCATTAATTCTCTTTTGGAATGAGATCTCTAACTAAAAAGGGACCTCAGTTGTTAGCTAGTGCAAGCCCCGCCAAAGGAGTAGTGACTTGGCCAAGAGCATACTAACAAAAAAGGAAAGTAGCCTGGAGGAAAACCCGGATCTACTGACCTCAAGTCCATTGCTCTTTCTATAATTTCATTTGTTTTGGGAGGGACATATAGGTAACTTAGTGCCTGGAGTTAAGAAAACCTGAATTCAAAAGCAGCCTCAGACACTTATTAGTTATGTAACCCCAGGCAAATTACTTAGCCCTGTTGGCCTTATTTTCCTTTTCTGCAAAATGAGCTAGAGAAGGAAATAGAAAATTGCTCCAACATGTTTGCAAAAAATGGGGCTTTTTAGGGGGCAGAGACAACATGGCAGAGTAAAAACAGGAATTCATCTGAATTCCCAAATGAATTCCTTCAGTAACCTCTAAAAAGTGAATCTGAAAGCTTTTTAGAGTGGCAGAATCCACTGGACAATGGAGTGTGGCATATTTCCAGCTCGGGAAAGTACAGAAGGGTAGAATTTATTGCCCCAGACAGGGGAGTGCAGAGTGCATGGGCTGCAACAGCACACAGGCCTGACAATAGGAGAGCCAGAGCAAGCCTGAGTAAAGTGACTCACCCACCACAGGAGGGGTTTCCAGACATCTCACTGCAGGCTGAGGGTCTGGAGGAGCTGGATAAGGGACAAGTACATACACTGCAACAGCAGCAGACTCCTGGGGCTATCAGCCCACAGCCTGTAGGTTTAAAAATCGTGTTCCTGAACTTCTGGGAAACAAGATGGCAGAGTAAATCCTAGCTGCCATCATCTCCCTCTCTGACACTGAAAATCTCAGAGAATATTGGCCTAGGGTAAAATCCTGAAATAGTGGAACCAGGTGGAGGCTTGGGAACCTTAGAGGAAGCGCATGACTGTAGCTATGCTCAGGCTAAAGTGCAGAACAGGTGTTTCAACAAGCTCCATTTCAGCCTACCAGCTGGAGATTCTGAAATCCAAGGGGGGTGGAGCCAGCAAGTTCTAAAACCTGAATTCCAGGTTTGCCTTCCCACAACCAGAGGAATCAGCAGACACGAGCATGGCCCTGGTGGCTGACCCTGCTTGAACTCTACCCCAGGGTTGAGGAGGCAGTATCCTGAAGTGGCCTCTCCTGCACCTCACACTGAACTTCAGTGTAATCCTGGGGAAATGCCTAAAGTCCTGGCCTTGGCTTCAGTCTAGGAACTCAGAGGCCATAGCACACAAAGTCAATAACCAGGCCCCTAACACCCAGGATAAGAAGCATGGGTAAGATCCCTCTGTGCCCTAGAAGCAGAGATTCACTTTAAAAACCAAGAAATAGGCAATCCCAATGGGCAAAAAGGAAAATAGAAAAAGAAAAACCTGAGAATCCTATTATGGTGATCAAGAAGAACCAAATTCAGAAGAGGCCAACACTGACCCTACACGCACATCTGAAAACTCAAAACAGAATTTGACCCAAGCCCAAAAAGCATTCTTTGAAGAGCTTGAGAAGTATTTTCAAAGCCACATTAAAGAGGTAGAAGATAAATTGACAAACTGTTTAAAAAATATAATTGGCAAAATGAAAAAAAAATAAACTTCCACTGAAGAAAACAACTCCTTAAAAAGTAAAATGCATGACATGGGAAAGGATGTTCCAAATCTAACTTGAGAAAATAACTCCTTAAAAGTAAAAACTGAACAAATGGAAAAGTATATTAAAAAAAACTCACTGAAGAAAACCATTTACTAAAAATTAGAAAAAGACAAATTGAAACTAATGGCTATATGATACATCAAGAATCAGTTAAAGAAAATATAAAGAAGGAAAAAATAGAAGAAATTGTAAAATATTCATTGGAAAAAAACAAATGACACAGAAAACAGATACAGGAGAGTTAATCTAAGAATTATTGTTATACCAGAAAACCATGATGAAAAAAACAAACCTAGAAAGCATCTTCCAAAAATTCATCAAGGAAAACTGCCCTGAGGTTCTACAACCAAAAGTAAAATGGTTATTGAAAGAATCCATTGAACACCTCCTGAAAGTGATCCCAAATAGAAAACTCCAAGGAAGGGGTGGCTAGGTGGCACAGTGAATAGAGCACTGGCCCTGGAGTCAGGAGGACCTGAATTGAAATCTGGCCTCAGCCACTAAAAACTTACTAGCCATGTGGCTTTCGGCAAGTCACTTAAACCCAATTGCTCTGCCTTCCACCCTCCATAAAAGAAAAAAAAAACTTCAAGGAATATTGTAGCCAAATTCCAGAATATCAGGTCAAGGAGAAAATACTACAAGCAGCCAGAAAGAAACAATTCAAATATCATGAAACTACAGTCAGGATCACACAAGACCTAGCTGTTTCTACATTAAAAGATTGGAGGGATTGGAATATATTTCATAAGGCAAAAGAGCTTTTATTACAGCTAAGGATCATCTACCCAAGAAAGATTGAGCATAAACTTTCAGGAAAGAAGATGGTCATTCAATGAAATAAGGGATTCTAAACCTTACTGATGAAAAGATTAGGGATTAATGGAAAATTTGATCTCCAAATATAAAGAGTCAAGAAAGACAGAAAAAGGTAAATGGAAAACACACACACACACACACACACACACACACTGCTATTCAATAAGAGCAAACTGTTTACATAGCTATATGGGGGGATGATACCTGTCAATATAGAGACTTGTATAATTATCATGATATTATAAGATATATATATATACACATACATACACACATACATACATATATTACATATGTACACATGCACATATATACATATCTATTATATATAGTGGGCATAAGTTAAATAATGTAATGATAAAGAAACTGATTAAGGGGTGCAAAAGGATTGTAATGGAAGAAGAGGAAAGGAGGAAGCAGAAAAGGGTAAATTATGCCACATGAAGAAGCATAAAACATATTATAGTAGAGAGAAAAAAGGGAGGGAGTTGTACATTGTAAGAAATTTACTCTCATTAGTTTTGGTTCAAGGAGAGAATAACATAGTTAAGTGTAGGAATGTAATGTGAAGAGAGACAAAAATTTATTATAGTGGGGGGGGAAGAAGGGAACACTGTTTGAGATTTACTCTCAAAAGATTGGGTTCAAGGAGGAAATAACATACTTTTTTAAAATATAAAAACTAACATGCCCTACAGGCAGTAGGAGGGAAAAAGGAAAAGAAAAAGAAAGAAGGGAGGGAGAGGAACATTATTTGAGATTTACTTTTATTATTCGATTTGGCTCAAGAATGGAATAACATCCTTTTTCTTTTACTATAAAAATCTAATGTGCTCTAGTAGGCAGTAGGAGGGGAAAGGGGAAAGAAAAGGGGGGTGGTTAGAAGAGATAGAAGAAGTAGTAAGGGGAAAGAGGTATGAAAAGGAGTGAAGGCTGATAAGGAGGGAATATTAAGGAATGCAGTCATCTAAAAGAAAACTCTTAATAATGGGGAGGGAGAAATAAAAGCATAAATAGGGCAGGGATAGAAAAGCAGGGGTAGCAATCCTAATCTCAAAGCAAAAACAAAAATAGATCTAATTAAAACAGATAAGGCAGAAACTATATACTGCTCAACAGCCCCATAAACAATGGAATAATATTACTGAACATATATACACCAAGTGGTATAGCATCCAATTTCTTAGAGGAGTAGTTAAGGGAGTTAGAGGAAGAAATAAATAGCAAATCTATATTAGTGGGCTTCTTCAACCTTCCCCTCTCTGACCTTGATAAATCTATCTTTGAAATAAACATGAAAGAAGTTAAAGAGATGAGTAGAATTTTAGAGAAGTTAGATATGATATACCTCTGGAGAAAATTGAAAGGGTGATAAAAAGGAATATAACTTTTTAATAGCACATACACAATATCATGTGCTATGATGTGATATGATATGCATAAAACTTCACAATTCAGTGCAGAAAGGCAGAAATATTAAATGCATTCTTTTCATATTAGGAGGCAATAAAAATTATATGTAATAAAGGGCTGTGTAAAGATAGACAAAAATACAAATCAGAAAGTAAATACTATAATCCTAAAGAATGAATGGGTCAAACAAGAAATCATAGAAACAATCAGTAATTTCATTCAAGAGAATAACAATAATGAGACAACATACCAAAACTTATGGAATGCAGCAAAAATCTTAGGGGAAGTTTGATATCTCTGAATGCTTATATGAATAAAATAGAGAAAAGTGAAATCAGTGAAATGTGCATGCAACTGAAAATGCTAGAAAAAGAACAAACTGAATATTCTCAATTAAATACCAAAAGAGAAATACTGACAACAGGGGAGATTAATAAAACTGAAATTAAGAAAACTATTAAAAAGCAGAGTTAAGACAATGTAATAAAAGCAGCAACAAATCTCCCACTGAAGGCAACCTGGCAAGCCCACCAGGACGGATCTATTGCACCAAGCTGGGAGCCAAGCTCAGACCCTGTGAACTTTGCGGGTCTAGCCCTGGGGCACTACGAACCAGTGGCATGGACTGGCTGGAGCAGGCTTCATGTGAGTGAATCACTGGCAGCTGTGGCAGTTTCCAGACTTCTCAATCCATAATTGACAAAGAGAAAGTAAAAGGTCAGTGGGGAACTTTGTTGGAACTGAGTGTTAGAAGAGCTTGGTCTTGCCCCTGTCCATGGGACAAGAGGTGGCATAGGCATGGTATATGCAGCTGCTGACTCATGGCTTCCTCTGGAGATCCTGGCCTGCAGATTGTAGGGAGACCAAGCAACCATTCAAAGGGTAATCCCTCTTGCTTTGACCTGCTTGGATCTGCATCATTGTGTTGGGTGGTGGTCCTGGTATTTGTGGCCAGTGTACTAGAGCTTGTGGTGGCTGTAGAGAAGGCACCCTCCTCATAGCTCAGACAATATGTGTGAAAACCCTAGTGATTTGGGAAATGACACTATCCCCTCTGGAAGCAGAGTTCTACTGTGGTGAAGAGTTAAAAAGTCATGTAATTTCCTGGCAAGATGAGCAGGCAGAGGAAGCAAAATAAGACCATAGAATCCTTTTTGGGGGACAAAAGGATCAAAACAGGGAAACAAAAGAAGACAATGAAGTCAAAGTTCATGCATCAAAAGCTTCCAAAAATAATATGAACTGCTTGCAGTCCATGGAGGAGCTCAAGAAGGATTTTGAAAATCAAGTAAGAGAAGTGGAGGAAAAAGGTGGGGAGAAAAATGAGAATGAAGCAAGATAATCATGAAAAGTGACTCAACAGACTTCTAAAGGAGACCCAAAAAATACCAAAGGAAATAACAACTTAAAAAATGAACTAACTCAAATGTCAAAAGAGATCCAAAAAGCCAATGAGGAGAAGAACACCTTAAAAAGTTGAATTGGACAGATGGAAAAGGAATTTCAAAAACTCACTGAAGAGAATAGTTCCTGCAAAATTAGATTGGAGGAAATGGATGTTAATGACTTGATGAGAAATCAAGATACTATAAAACAAATCCAAACAAATGAAACAATAGAAGGGAATGTGAAATATCTCATTGGAAAAACCACTGACCTGGTAAATAGATCAAGGAATGATGATTTAGAAATTATTGGACTACCTGAAATCCATGATCAGAAAAAGCCTAGAAATCATCCTTCAAGAAATCATTGAAGAGAATTGCCCTGATATTCAAGAACCAGAGGCAAAATAGAAATCGAAAGAATTCACTGATTGCCTCTTTAAAAGGATCCCCAAAATAAACCTTCTAGGAATATCATAGACAAATATCATAGACAAACAGAGTTCCCAGGTCAAGGAGAAAATACTACAAGCTGTCAGGAAGAAATAATTTTAGTATTGTGGAAACAAAATCAGGATAACACAAGATCTAGCAGCTTCTACATTAAGAGACTGAAGGAATTGGAATATGATATTGCAGTGGACAAAGGAGCTAGGATTAAAGCTAAGAATCACCTACCCTGCAAAACTGAGTATAATGCTTCAGGGGAAAATATAATCATTTAATGAAATAGAGGACTTTCAAATTTTCTTTATGAATAAACCAGAGCTGAACAGAAAATTTGTCTTTCAAATACAAGAAGAATGAGAAGGTAAATAGGAAAAATAAATCATAAGGAAATTATTAAAGTTGAACTATTTATCTTTCTACATGGAAAAATGATAATTATAACTCATGAGACTTTTCTCAGTCTGAGGATAGTTGAAGGGAATAAATATATACACATATGTATACCACGTATATATGTATATATGTTTAAAATCATATATGGATGTATAGCAGTGTGTAGGTGTTTATAAATACATATGTGAGTGTGTGTATACGTATGTACTTGTATACATAGATAGAAGGAACAGGATAAGTTGAATAGGAAGGGATGATATCAGAAACTAAATTCAAGAGTTGATAGAGGAATATAATGGGAGAAGGAGAAAGGGAGAGATAGAATAGAGTAAGTTATCTCATATGAAAGAGGCAAGAGAAAATTGTTACAATGGAGGGGTAGAGCAGGAAGGTGAAATGGAATGGGTCTACTTTACTTTCATTGAATTTGGCTTAAGGATGGAATAACATAAACTAAATTGGGTATCTTGCCCTCCAGGCAAGTAGGGGGAAAGGGAATAAGAGGGGAGATGATAGAAGGTAGGACACATTGGGGAAGAGGGTAGTTAGAAGCAATCACTTTTGAAAAGGGACAGTGTCAAAGAAGAAAATAGAATAAGTGGGGGCCAGGAAAGGATGGAGGGAAATATAGTTAGTCTTTCACAATAGAACTAATATGGAAACGTTTTACATAACTACACATGTACAAACTATATTGAATTACTTGTCCTCCTAGTGGGTGTTGGTGAAGAGGGAAGAAGGGAATGAATCTGAAAATCAAAATTTTAAAAACTAATGTTAAAAATGTTGTTACATGAAACTGGATAATGAGATATAGAGGTACTGGAGTACATAAATTCATCTTGCTCTACTAGAAAGTCAGGGGGTGAGAAATAGGGTAGGATATAAAAGGGAGCAGATTGGGAGAAGGGACATTCAGCAGGTTAGTTATCCAGGTATGGTGGGTAGGGGAAAGATGGGGAGAAAATTTTTAACTCAAAATTTTGTGGAAATGAATGTTGAAAACTAAAAATAAATAAAAGATAAAAATAAAACTATTGAACTATTAAAATTTACAACTGGTTTTATGAAAAAGGCATTAAAATCAACCAACCTCTATTCAATTTGGTAAAAAGAAAAAGAAAACCAAATTACCAGTATCAAATATGGAAAGGTGAATTTACTTCTAATGAAGTGGAAATTAAAACAATAATTAGGAATTATTTTTGCAGAATTGTATGCCCATAAATTTGCCAGTCTTAGTGAAATGGATGAGTATTTACAAAAATATAAATTGCCCAGATTAACTGAAGAGGAAGCAAAATACTTAAATAGCCCCATCTCAGAAAAAAAGGAATTAAACAAGTTTTCAATATACTCCCAAAGAAAAAATCTCCAGGGCCTGATGTATTTACAAACAAATTCTTTAAAACATTTAAAGAACAATTAATCAAGTATTTATAGACTATTTGGGAAAATTGGAAGAGTCTTACCAAATTAATTTTGATACAAATATAGTACTGAGACCTAAATAGGGAAGAGTCAGAAGAGATAAAGAAAATTATAGACCAATTTCCCTCATGAATATAGATGAAAAAATTTTAAATGAAATATAAGCAAAAAGATGACAGCATTTTTTCACAGGAGTAATACACTTTGATAAGGTAGGATTTATTTCAGGAATGCAAGTCTGGTTCAATATGAGGAAAAATTATCATTATAATTAATCATATTAAAAACAAAACTAGTAAAAAAAACACATGATTATCTCAATAGACTCAGAAAAAGTTTTTGACAAACTACAGTACCCATTTCTATTAAAAACACCAGGAAGTATAGGAATAAATGGAGTCTTCCTTAAAATGATAAGTAGTATCTATCTAAAACCATCAGCATGTGTTGTATGTAATGGGGATAAACAAGAAGCATTTTGAATAAGATTTGGGGTAAAGCAAGGCTGTTCACTGTGACCCCTGTTATTCAATTTGGTGCTAGAAATGGTAGCTGTGGCAGTAAGAGGAAAGAAATAAATTAAAGGAATTATATTAGGCAAAAAAGAGACTAAACTGTCATTTTTTCAGATGATATAATGATATACTTAGAGAATCTAGTAAAAAGCTGCTTGAGATAGTAAAAAAAATTAGCGAAGTTGCAGGATATAAAATAAACCCACATAAATTCTAGGAATTCCTATGTATTTCTAAAGAAGCCCAACGGCATGAAATAGAGAGATTCCATTTAAAATTACTGTAGACATTATAAAATATTTGGGAGTCTACCTGCCAAAGAAAAGCCAAGAACTATTTGAACACAGTTATAAAACACCTTTCACACAAAGTCAGATCTAAATAATTGGAAAAAAACATCAGTTGCTTGTGGTTAGGTTAGATTGAGGTAATATAATAAAAGTGATGATTTTACTTAAATTAATTTAGTTTATCTGTTTAGTTCCATATCAATCAATCTACCAAACAATATATATTTTATATAGCTAGAAAAAATAGTAACAAAATTCATCTGGAAGAACAAAAGTTCCAGAATATCAAGGGAATTAGTCAAAAGAAATATTAGGAAAGGTGGCCTAGCCAAACATTATTTTAAACTGCATTATGAGGGAGTAGTCATTAAAAATACTTGGTAGTGACTGAGGAATAGAGTAGTGGATCAGTGGAATAGATTAGGTAGGCAAGACACAGTAGTCAAAAACTATAGTACTCTACTGTTTGATAAACCCAAAGACTCCAGCTCTTGGGATAAGAACTCACTATTTGACAAAATCTGCTGGGAAAACTGGAAAACACTATAGCAGAGACTGGGCATAGACCAATATCTTAACACTGTAACCCAAAATAACATATAAATGGGTTCAAATTCTAGATACAAATGTTGACACTGTAACCATTCTGAGAGAGCAAGGAATACACACACACACACACACACACACACACACACACACACACAACTAGCCATGTAACCTTGGGCAAGTCACTTAACACCAATTGCCCTACCGTCCTCCCTCCAAAAAACAAAAAACAAAAAAAAAAAAAGCAAAAAAGACAGAAAAGAAAAAAAGAAAAGGAAAAAGAAAAAAAGAAAGAATTTAGGAGCAGAAGGACTTCATAATGACCTGGAGAGACTTATATAAACTGGTTTTGAATGAGAGGATCAGAATCAGGAGAAGATTGTACACAATTACAGATATATTGTATCTGTGATGACTGATTTTGTTAGAATGGGCTCATCTCAGCAATGCCAGGGTATAAAACAGCTCCAAAGTACTCATGATGGCAAAGGATATCCACAGCCAGAGAAAGGTTTATGGAGTCTGAATTCAGATTAAAGCAAACTACTTGCTTTCTCTCTTCTTCGTTTTATTTTGTTCCTTCTTTCTCATTCATTCCATTAGTTACAATCCTTTTTTACAACTTGACTACTGTTTAATGTGAAGTTATTTGTAGAACCTATATCTGATTACTTGCCTCCATGGGAGGGAGAGGTGAAGTATGAGATGAAGGGGGAGAGAATTTGGAACTCAAAAGTTTGTGGAACTTAATGTTGTAAACTAAAAGTAAATAAATCAATCAATTAAGTTTAAAAGAGAGGAAAAAGTATATTCATGTGAAATTGGAAAAAAATAAAATATTACCCCAAAAAGAAAGAAGATCCCAAATGCAGTTTCAATGTGTCAGACTCATCTGAAACGATTGAAAAATAACAATTTTGTGTCCGTAATTGTGTACAAATTCCTCCTGGTTCTACTCTTCTCACTCAGCATCAGTTCTTTTAAGCCTCTCCAGGTAAATATGAAGACCGCCTGCTCCCCGTTTCTTATAGCGCAATAATATTCCATAACATGCATATATCACAACTTGTTCAGCCATTCCCCAATTGATGGACACCCCCTTAATTTCCAATTCTTTGCCACAACAAAAAGAGCTGCTATAAACATTTTTGTACATATGGGTCTGTGTGATGACCAACTTTGATAGACTGGACTCTTCTCAACAATGCAGGGATATAAGTCAATCCCAAAAGACGCATGATGGAGAGAAAAACGAGCATCCAGAGAAAGAAATAGAAAGAACTAAATTTATATCCAGGTGGAAGCAAAATACCTGATCT
>NW_027185863.1:25196900-25202205 GCF_028583685.1 Petaurus breviceps papuanus | reverse complement strand
CCTGTGTGAGCAGGCACCCTGGGGACACTGGGGTGCTTGCTGCAACAAAATGGTGCTGTGAGCAGGATCTGCAGAGTAAAAGGAAAGCATGGGGGCTGGGATAATTGTTTGTTTCCCAGTTGTGGTAGCTGTGATTCTGTGGAGCAGGAGAGAAGAATGGCCTGCATGCGGACTTCGCTGAGCTGAGAGCGGGAATGGTGAGCTGCCTGCATCGGGACCTGGGCAGAAGCCAGGAGCGGCTGCCGCCTGCGGGAGGAGAAGGAGCCCAGGAGTTCGGAATTCAGCCACAGGAAAAGATAAGAACTGAGCAGCAAAGCAGGGGCTGGAGCTGTGTGAGGGGAAGGATACCCCTCCCCCAGAGAACTTTATTTGAACTCTTGTTTTGAACTGAAGTGAAAATGCTATGTACTTTGTGTTTGTTTAAGGGCCAGTGGCCACTTTGGTAACTTTAGTTCTGTACTTTGAAAATGTGACCTAAGAAATGTTCAGAGCTAATTCAAAAGTAAATTGTCTATGCTATGGGCATGAAAGATCTTGGGGCCGAATGTAATAAGAATGTAAATTTTAAAGATCTTCCCTGCCCCTAGGCTAAAGTGCACCAGAAGCCTGGGGAGGGAGGCTTGTTTTTCAGTAGATACTTTTTGATTGGCCAGTGGGTCAATAAAGTTGTTACATTCTCTGAGCCAGGAGAAGGCTATATAAGCCCTGATGTGTAGCTTTGTTTTGGGACTCACTGTGAGAAGTGTTCTGTGATTTGATCTGAATTCTGGGAAGCCGTTGTTGAGAGTCCCCCGGCTTTGAAAAACCCAGAATGTGGAAACCCAGATGTTGACTGGGTATGGATGTAATGGTTGGACAGTTTGGAAATCTGTCTACTTGATGTTTCTGTCTTGATAATTATGCCTGTATACTTTGAGGTTCAGGGTGCTGACCTTTTCTCCTGAACAAGGTAAACGATATATGTCTGACTGATTAAAGTAAGCTTGTTAACCCATTTTGAGTTGCTTTCCTTTAACAAAGCAGATCCAAGAACCTGTGTGAGCAGGCACCCTGGGGACACTGGGGTGCTTGCTGCAACAGGGAGGGACTGAGGGAGGGAGGGAGAAGGTGAAGATATTTCTCTGAACTTCAAATCATTTCTTCCAAATTAGTAACCTTATTATATGGGGGTAAAATAGGAATAGGGAAATATTTCTTTATATCTATATATATATACATGCATATATGCATGTATATGTATAAGTCTCCTAGGCTTCTAACTGCCCTAAATTTTATCATCACATATTAAATTACAATAAAGTATAAGAGTTACTTTTTGAATGTCAACTATATGTAGGGCACTGTGCTAGGTGCTTTGGGAATTAAAAGAAGTCCCTGACCTCGTGAAACTAATAATCTAATAAGGATACTTATTTCTCTATTATTAATTTCTATTGTAGTATATTTCTGTATTGGGGTCATTTACTTAGAAATTTAAACTACAAGAATCTAGGGACATTTTCTCTTCTGCATAAATGCATGTGTATATAGGCACAAACCAACTTAGCATAGTATTACATATTTTGTTACTCTCCACAGTTGTAGTTGAGAGTTTTTTTAATTTTAATTTTGTTATTATTCTTCTTTAATATTTTCTTCTTTTAAAAATGTTATTTATTTTATTTTTAACTTAAGAAATAAAAGAACATTTCCATAACATGGTAGAATAAAAAAAAAAGATGATAGTATATGAAATTGCAAATCTTTTACATACAGCTTGCTATTACTTTTAAATATATAATAGTTATCATTCTCTTTCTTTCTTCACCAACAGGGGAAACCATTAGAGTAATACAAGAACACATACATATAAAACCATTCCATAATAGATTTTTTTCACTTCTTTCTCTGATTGCAGATGGCATCTTTCATATGTCTTTTAGAGTTAATTTGGGTATTTTTAAATTCTCAAAATGACATTCACTCAAAGTTGTTATTAAAACAACATTGCTATTTTTATATGCAACATTATATTGGTTCTTCTCCTTTCGCTTTATTATTTAGCACAAGTTTATACATGTTTTACTAAGTTCATCAAGCCTGCAATTTCTTACAGCATAGTAATATTCCATCACAAACATCTACCACAACTTGTTCAGACAATCCTTAATTTACAGGCTTCCTCACAATTTCCAGTTCTTTGCCACTGCAAAGAAAACTGCTATAAATATTTCAGAACATAAAAATTCTTTTTTCTTTTCCCCAGCCATCTTGGGAAACAGCTCTTGTAGTTGTATTGCTCATTCAAAGGGTATCGGCAGGCAGTTTAATAACACTTTGTGCATAATCCCAGATTGATCTCCAGAATGGTTGGATCAATTCACATTTCCACCAACAGTGAATGTGTCCCAATTTTTCCACATCCCTTCCAATATTTATTACTTTCCCCTTTAATCATTTTAAGCCAATCTGATAGGTGTAAAGTGATATCTCAAGGTTGTTTTAATTTGTATTTCTCTAATCAGTAACATTGTTCTTCCTGAATAAAAGCAACTTGTATGAAGATGTAGAAGTAATGCTTAAAAGGTTTGTGGATAATGAAAGGGTGTAACTGATTAATTCTATAACAAAATCAAAATCCATGGTAGTAATTTGATTTCCTTGACTAAACATATATTTATAAGGGTTTTGTGTTTCTTTATTCTTTTTAGTGTTTGTTGGGGTGAAGAGAAAATAAAAGCTCATTAATTGAAAATATAAAAAATATGTATTTTTTAATTTCTAGGAATAGCATACACATATTGTAACCTGTTTAGAGGAGGGTGAAAAACATGGTCAAAGTTCTGAAAATTGGATATGAAGTTCAAAAAATTAAGAATGTCTTTACTCTTTAGAAAAGAGAGAGGTGAAGACGTGGAATTTAGGAGGGGGAACAGCAAATGCCCTGGCTTTTCTTATGGTACAAGATGGTGAGTTACATATTTTTTCAGGGAGGACCAGCATCTCTGGTGTGGGGCTTGCCAAGCCCTTTTCAGGACTGCTCACCCACCTCTCACCCAACTCTAACTTGTGGCTCTAAGAAAATATAGCATGTGCAGTTGTCACATCCTGATAAAATTATCTTGTTAGACTGTATCAACAAAATTAATGGTACTTGACAGGATTCAAATCCATCAGTGAATTAGGGAAATGTCTACTCCAAACATGTAAAGAAGTCTCATTGTTGAATGGGGAGATGAGAACAACTTGTACCAATGGGCATAAACTTGGCTGAAGCAGGTGCTAAGGAGTCCTTAGAGCTTGGTCAGGCAAATAGCAGGGTTATTCACTGCATCCCAGGCCATTGCCAGTCATCTTCACTTTTGTCCTGCAGCTGGATTTTGTTGGCTCTGGAATAGAGAGTAAGGTTGATGACTTTGTGAAATTCAGCCTCACATAAACCCAAATCATCTGTAAATCAAGATATCACCCCATGATGTCATAGTTCATTTTTGAAAATAAAGGATAAAGAACAGCAACAGCAATGTGTACATATCAGTTATTTGTAGTCATGTTTTAGAGCAATTATTTTCATTAGATAAAGACACAAAATGTCTTCAAATTCTAAGTTTCTATGAGAAACGCTTCACGTTCTACATGCCAATTAAAGCTTTCAGAAGACATCTGATATATTATGGAATGGTTTCCCTCTCCAGTAATTCAAATTGACGTAGGTATTCTTCTTCCACTTGTCATAGAAGGCTTTGTTGCTAAATTGAACTGTCTGGTGATTTTATCTTCCAAATGAGGTAGACATGGCTGGATGGGAGGGGAAAAAAGACAATATGTGAATGTTATCTTTTTTTATTTTGTAATTAATTTGTTTGTTTCCTTTTAGTTTACAGGATTCAATTCCACAATTCCTTGAGTTTCACATTTTGTCCCCCTCCCTCCCCTACCCCCCCATGGTGGCATATAGTCAAGTATAGGATCTGTAAATACTTTCACATTATACTTTAATCATGTTATAAAGACGGATTTTATCAGATGGAATGAAAGATGGTAAAGAGGACATAAAACCAAACAATAAAAGGAAAAAGATCAGGTATTTTGCTTCCACCTGGATACAAACTCAGTTCTTTCTAGTTCTTTCTCTGGATGCACATATTTCTCTCCATCATGAGTCTTTTGGGATTGACTTATATTACTGCATTGCTAAGAAGAGTCCAGTCTATCACAGTTGGATATCACACATACATTGTGCCTGTAATTGTGTACAAATTTCTCCTGGTTCTACTCTTCTCACTCAGCATCAGTTTGTATAAGCCTCTTAAGGTAAATATGAAGACTGTCTGCTCCTCATTTCTAATAGCAGAATAGGATTCCATTACATGCATATACCACAACTTATTCAGCCATTTCCCAATTGATGGGCACTCCCTTAATTTCCAATTCTTTGCCACCACAAAAAGAGCTGCTATAAACATTTTGTACATATAGGTCTTCCTCCCACTTCCATGATCTCTTTGGGATATAGCCCTAGGAGTGGTATTGCTGGTTCAAAGGATATGAAATTATTTATAGCCCTTCGGGCATAATTCCAGATTGCTCTCCAGAAAGGCTGGATCAATTCACAACTCCACCAGCAATGCATTAGTGTTCCAATTTGCGCACATCCTCTCCAGCATTTTTTGTCATCTTAGCCAATCTGACTGGTGAGATGTGGTACCTCAGAGATTTTTTTATTTGCATTTCTCTAATCAATATTGATTTAGAGCATTTCTTCATTTGCTTATAGATATCTTTAATTTCTTTCTCTGAAAATTGCCTGTTCATATCCTTTGACCATTTATCAATTGGGGAGTGACTTGTATTCTTATAAATTTGACTCAATTCTCTGTATATTTTAGAAATGTACTTAAGGACTCATGATACAGACTAGAGGGAAGGAGAATTCTCTTCATTTCTATGTTGCAATATATCAAAGGAGCTTAATGGTCAGCAAATTTGTCTATGAATTGAGCACAAAAATTAAACATTAATCATTTGATTTTGTTTAGTTCATTTTTCTGTATTATGTATACATGGTTACCAAGTTTTATTAAACTCTTCTGTCTAGTTCACTGCAGTATAGCTTACTTTCTCCTGTTTTGTACATAAATGAAAAAAAAAAGTTAAGGTTTTTTGATCAGTTTGCTGTGCAAGATTTTCTTTCTTTCTTTTCATTTCTTCCTTCCTTCCTTCCATTTTTTCTTTCTTTCTTCCTTTTTTCTTTCCTTCCTTCTTTCATTTCTTTGTTTCTTCCTTCCTTCCTTCCTTCCTTCCTTCCTTCCTTCCTTCCTTCCTT
>NW_027185863.1:25166809-25196890 GCF_028583685.1 Petaurus breviceps papuanus | reverse complement strand
CTTCCTTCCTTCCTTCCTTCCTTCCTTCCTTCCTTCCTTCCTTCCTTCCTTCCTTCCTTCCTTCCTTCCTTCCTTCCTTTCTTCCTTCCTTCCTTTCTTTCTTTTTCTTTCTTTCTTTCTTGTGTGTATGTAGTTTTCACAGATATACCTAATATATCAGAAGAATATATCACTTGTTCTCCTTAATCATTAAGCATTTATTAAGTGTCTCTGTAGTAGTCACTTCATTATGTTACATCAGAGATAATTCTCTATTTCTACCTCCTTCCTGGCAATTTCAATGTTTTGGTCTATTTAGCTTGTGTGGTTGCATTTCTCACTTCAATCTCACAATTTTGTTGACCAAGTCTTTTGCATATTCTGTTTCACAGGAGAATAAAATTAAGCAGATTGGCTAATATAAGCACTTTAAAAAGTTAATGATATAATCAAGTAGATTTACAGCTGGTATGCACCTAGGTGATGATAATTCATTGAACCATGCCTCCTTTCAATCTGTCTGAATGGTGTCTTCTTATAAAGAACAATAACTTGAATATGCCATTTATAGATATGTTTTGCTTTCCTAAGAGGAATGCTAGTGATTTGTGCTAGTTCAGCCACATGTGAAGTCATTGCAACGATTTCACATTTTTCAGGGTTTCCCTGATAGTATGCATTAATCTCTTCAAATTATCTCCTTCCTGTCTACCCACTGTAGCATAAAGCTTACCTGATTATATTCAATTAATTTTAAACTCTTTGTTCAATCTCTTCATAATTATTTCTGTAAACATTCCATAATCTACATGCAGAAGATGAGACAGGAATACAATTTGCACATGCTTGATTACCCACATTCGATTTGAGAAGGAATGAAGTAAATGCTGCCTTCATTGGCAATTCAAACATGTTCATCCCTGGGATTGTTTCAGGAGAGCCTTCTGTTTTTTCTGAGAGTGTCAGGAGAACTACAGTCATACACTGCTATTCAACCAAATTCAATAACTGTATTCAATTGAAGTTGAGCAACCGTATAAAAACACTTTCTACCTAGGTGCACCATAATGAGTAGTCATATGACCATTTTAGTCTTCTAGGTATTAAGAGAGAGTTGATGTTGAAACGACTTCCAGTAAGTTTAGGATGGAAACGCCTGAATGTCAATAGTTATTTAATTGCAGTTACAGAAGCTGAAAACCAAGGGCCAGTTTAAGAAAAATTAGAAATCGCTTAAGTTTCTATGCCATTCCTTACCCACCCACTTATGAATGCCCCTTTCTACCTTTTGAGTTCTTCACACACATCATTCATGATGCCTGCCTGCTATCCATAGAACATCAGTAAGTCATATCTTGTCCAGGTAACTTTCATGCTTTTAAATTTTCCAATTGTAAATTGTAAAACCACTAGAGAGAGATCATAATGTGATGGATAGGGGATGAATCTTGGAGTCAGGAAGACTATAGGTCACCTGTCTGACTATGGGCAAATTGTTCAGTTGGGTAATATCAAATGCCCTGCAATCCCTCCATTCTTGGTTTCTTTTAGCATTACTGCTAGGTAGCCCTAGGAGCTTGTTTATATGAGAATATCAAAGGGAGATGGATAATGGAAAACAGATATGGCAACCTTTATGGGTCTATCCCTTCCAACTCAGACTCACAGGACTAAAGAGACTGACTTCCCTTATTGTATAGGTCTTCACTTATGATACTATAATAAAAACAAACAAACCAAAAAACAAAACAAAACAAAACATTTTTCTGCCAAGAGAAATAATGAACACAATGCAAAATTCTGAGATGGTATCATAAGAATAGTAACTAGAAAGGGTTTCACACATAAACATGGGGTAAACTCTTCCACAAAAGCAGTAACAGCAAGAGTTAGTACACATGTAAAGTATTCCAGTAAAGAGGCAAATATAAGAAAAACACATAGCCCAGAGAAATCTGTGCAGTTACAGCATCCTAGTGTCTATTTTCTTCTCATGGTAACTTCATACTGCTTCCCCAAGGGACTATATCTCCAATGTGGTGCTAACTTTACTAACCTGTCCCTTTTGTTCCAAGCAGTACTTATCCAAATTTAGTTCTCAACCAAAAGAACCCCTAAATTCAAGTTATTTTATAGTACTATGTTTTTCATTCAGTGAATCTTATTTGTTATTCTTCATATCCATCATAAATGAATTTAAAACTAATCTCACATGAAAGCAAGAAATTCTGTCTGCATAGATTATGTAGCTAATGTTTTTGATCCTATGTAAACTTCCCTTTGTGTCCATGTAAGTGGTTTTATCACAATTGTATGATGTCTCTTCCACATTTTTTTTAATTTTAAAAATCCTTGGGCTTTCTCCTCACCTTTGCGACTTTCCATTTTTCCAGATTTCTCCCCTTCCAAAATCATTATCACTGGTTTAGTTAACCTCCTTTGATTAGACCACTGCAATATGAAATAGCTAGTAATCTTTGAGATATCATCAGATTCCCTATGAGAGAAGAGTTGGAAAATTAAGGAAATGAAGGGTGAAAAAGGTACTCAGAGCTTCTCTTATGCCAAAAGGAGTGTCATGAAACTCTATATCTTTAGATTGAAATTGATAATCGCCTTAAGCTTCCGTACTCATTGCATCTCCCTGGAAAGGTGACACTCTCAGTTCCTTTAATTTCTCTTTGTACCCATGAAATCATAGCTCCAGTTCAATGAATCAATCAATAACCATTTATTAAACATATATTATATGCTAAGTACTGTGCTAGACTCTGAGAACACAAAGACAAAATGAGACATTTAGGAACTTAATTGAAAGAACTTTAAGAACCTAATTTAAGGAACTTTAGGTACATAATTTTATCATAGGGTAAAAACACATGCAAATAGAAGTCTTACCTTGAAGAGCAAATACTAGGCCCATAGGGTACAGGGAATTCTTACTTCTCACTTCTAAAGCCAGGCATATGAATTAGATACAGTTCTGAGTAATCTGGCCCCTAATAATGGTCATTTAACTTTATGTTCTTAACTATTGGTCTCATTAACCCCTTGACTTCGGTCCCATCCCAGAATTTGAAGGACGATTTACTTATGATTCACATCTAAAATCTTCCCCAAAATAGGGAGAAAATAATCACTATGTAAAATATCAACCAGCTATAAAACAGGTCACATATACCTACATACCAAAAGAAAGCTAAATACAGGATGCACACATCCAGGAACTGAACATGGAAAATAACTTATAAAAACTGATGCAATCAGCTGAGTGACTTATTTTTAAACCTAACTAGAACATGAAACAATTTTTAAGACTGCTCCTTAGTCCTTTTCAATTTTACTTCAAAACTGTACTGTCAGTCTTTCTGTCAATGTTTATTCCTTCATATATAGAAGTGTCCTTTACCATAGCCTTTACATGTTGATGAATGCTGCTGATGTTTAAATGCTGCTGATGTACTTGTATATCTCTGGACCTCTAGAATATCCAGCATCACCTACAGGCCTGGATAAATAGCTTTTAAGTCACATCCTCAATCCAGGAAACATAAAACCCCACTTTGGATACTCAGCACCTTCCCAATGCTCTCAGTCTTTTCTTCCTTCTGATGTGTAGAACATTTAACTCCTCCTATATTTTTCCTTTCTAGGGGGCTGAAATCTGGGTTTCCTAGGGAACTCTCTACTTTTAATCTGCAGTTCTGCTTCATATAAATTCCATGACATCTGATGCTCCTGAGTTAGGTACTCCTTACTTCCTTGCTTAAACATTTTTGAGCTTCTTTTATGGCATTATCTTTCTCTAATAGATTGTAATTTCCTTAAGAGTTGGAATTATCTGTCTTTTACTTATTTGTATTCCTGGTGTTTGGCTTAGCTCCTGGCACATAGTATATACTTAACAAATTAGTACTGAATTTAGTTACGTTGAAAAATAAGAGGCCAATCCCAGGCTCAGACACTTAGCACCCACCGAGAAACACCTGGCTGTGTAACCTTGAGCAAGTTACTTAACCCCAGTTGATTAGAGGTAGCCAGGGGGCTCAGCGAGTAAGAGCCCTGGCTCCAATGTTGGGATGACCTGGGGATCAAATCTGGGCTCAGATACTTAGTGCCACGCCCAGAAATAACTGGCCATGTAACCTTGAGCAAGTTAATTAACCCCGATTGCTTTTAAAAAAAAAGAAAAATAAGAGGCCAATCTTATAAAGAAGATAAATACAAGTACACCTCATTGAGGCACATGGCATTAGCAACCATAGGCTATGGTCATCATGATGCTTTGATGGGGGAATGAGACAGCTGGCCCTCAATGCCTTCCCTGATCCCCAGATTTCATGATACAGTTCACAATAGCCTAGGTAATTCACAGGTTGAAAGCTCTGGTTGTGAGCCATTCCCTTTTGCACATACACTTGGTCATCATTATTGTTGCCCTTTAGTCACAAGAGGACTCTTTCATTTTACAGTTCAAGGCCCTCAGTCACAACTGGCTTAAAGCAGAGTCCCAGCAACTTTTAATACAGTAACCTGAAACCAGGAATGGTGAGTTTAAGCATGCTGTATGACTAGAGGATGAGAAATCCTACATTTTGCTGATTTTATTCTGTCTTTTTCAGTTATGTCCAACTCTTTGTCATCCCATTTGGGGATTTCTTGACAAAGATTCTGTAATGGTTTGCCATTTCCTTTCTCAGTTCTTTTTACAGATAAGGAAACTGAGGCTAATAGGGCTTAGTGACTTACCCAGGGTCACACATGTAGTAAGTGTCTGAGGCCAGAGATGAGTCTTACTGACTTCAAGCTCATTAATCTATCCAATGCTACAACTAGCTTCTAGCTTATTACCTGAGTAAATAAAATTTAAATATTTCATATATCTCCATCTTTTATCTGTTTTTTGAATAAACTATTATATTTGACATCATTTCTAATTTAGATAGTTCTTTAAGAATATTATGTATCTATATTTGATGAGAAAAAACATTCTCAGTAAATGCAATCTTTATATTTACTACTGAAAGAAACTTTTTGTTCATCATTTTATGATGTCTTCGGAGATGTTTGCATGACATTTATGTCATTACATTATCTCAACCTAATATTTTTCAATATGTATAATATATCATAATTCCTCAGATAGAAGAAGGGATGGAAAGAAGGAAGAAAATTGGGAAATGTATAATATGTCTCAAAAGTGCAGTTTTAAAGTTTGATAGCTTAAATTTGTACTATGAATTTTGGAACACCTTGTTGTAATGCTAATGGTACTTAAGATCTTCCCTGCCCATTCATAGTTAAGCCCATTAAGAGAATATTGCTTAGGGGAGGCTTGCTTGTTGGAAGGCTTTCACACCTTTTGCAAATTTCTAATTAAACACTGAATCATAAGGGTTGTGACGCCTTCTGGCTCCAAGAAGTGTATATGTACTCTGAGTTGGTATTTTGCTTTGGGGGCTCGCTTATGAGAAGGATCTTGTGATACCCTGGTCAAGAATCTGAGTGGTTTTAGTTTAGAGCTCCTAGACTGCTCAGAAATAAAGGCTCTTTTGATCCAGGGATGTATATAAAGGGTATAGAAATATTGCTATGGTTTAGCCAGTCAGAGCTCTCTCTGTTGGCCTTTATTTCTCTGCTTGTATTTTCTTTGTTTGTATTTTCTCTGAAGTTCAGGATATGGACTTTTCCCCTGAACAGTGAATATAATTTAAAAATATTTTTTGACCTCTTAAACAGTTATCTTTCCTAATAAAGCATATCTAAAACCTGTACTAGCTCCCATTCTGGGTATGCCATTGTTTTTGCCTCTACCTGTATAAATGGGGATTGTTCTATTTATTAAATTTGTGTGGCTAATATAATCAATAAACATAAACAGGTAAACAATACACATACACACATGCATATGTGTGGATAGATAGATAGATAGATAGATAGATAGATAGATAGATAGATAGATAGATAGATAGACAGATAGATAGATAGATAGATTAGTCAAATGACTCAAAAGCTTTTAGACATTAGAAAATGGAGTACAACTAAATCCATTACTCTCTTGATGGTAGCATTTGCTAAGTAAAACTCACAGTGACTTTTAATAAATATAGTATACTCCTAAAATATTCTTCTACCAGAAAACAGAAGAATTTGGATTTGTGAAAGGAAGCAATGATGGAGGCAGCATCCACACGTTTTGCATAATTCCATAGAAACAGGAAGAACAACATTAAGTACCAAATATAACTTCTTGTCCCTTATCCTAAGGTGAAAGAGAAAATAGTACAACCTAATGAGAAAGTAGAGAATGATATAAGCACATAGGTAGAGTTGAAAACATACTGTATTTGATATTAGAAATTTTCAGTTTAAATTCCACCTTTTACAATGACTACATATGTGACATTGAGCAAGTCTTTTAACCTTTCTGGACTTAAATATCCTCATTTATGAAGCAAGAAAGTTCTATTTCATGTTCTTTAGGATATTTTGTCAAGGATAAATCCACAATCTTAGTCTCTATGTAATGCTGTATATGCTTTTAAATTGGTAGGATGATAATACAAGCTATACTACAAGGTTTTAAAAAGAAATGATATAGAGAAATTCATTAACCTTCTTGATTAAAAACAATATATTAAAATAGATTTGATTTTCATGTCATTTCCTTCAATTTGAAAGACCATATCTGCTTTCCAATAATAAACTGTATTGATTTCATATTCTAGTTAAACTATTAAAATAATCAGTTATAGCACCGGCACTGGAGTCAGGAGGACCTGAGTTCCAATCTGGCCTAAGACACTTAACACAAAAACTAGCCTGTGGCCTTGGGCAAGTCGCTTAACCCCAATTGCCCTCCAATAAAGCAAAAAAAATCAGTTATAGGGAGTTAATATTATTTTTACTCCTAATTTTTTTGAGAACACATTTATTTCCCAGTGAATGATCCCCTATAGTAATTTCCCAGTAAAAGTATTTAAGTAAAATGAAATAATACAATTATTTTGGCCAGTAATACCAGTAACTTTTTGTTTTTGAAATTTTTTATTTTTTAACATGAAGGAGGTCAAGATAACTCAATAAATATTTATTAATACCCACCTAAGTGTCAAACACAATGTTAGGACCTGGTGATATGAAAAAATGGTATATCTTTTTTTCTGCTTGTTCAATGCTATCTCCTTTCATGTTATCTTGCTAGATCAAAGTGGCCATAAATGTAGCAATGACATCCAGTACAAATAGACCTTTGTTTAGTAAGGGCTCAAAAGCATGTTTACAGGTATCTACCTGAAGCAAAATTATGGGACCATTAGACTTCCAACTTTTCATTCAGAATATAACATGTGCCTCTCATTGAGTTTTGATGATTTTCTTCCACCTGGGTTATGGAAACTTAAGCTGACCCTGCATTATTTTGATTCTTTAAAATGGGCATCTTTTTGCACTCTACATGCACCCAGGAAGTTTTCATGACTTGTCCCACAGACTCCATATTGCTTAACATAAATGTTTTTAAAAATAGTGGTTCTTTCTGGTTCAGTCTCTCCTTTCCCTGTGTAAGGTGAGGCCTTCTACTTCAATATCTGACAGCTTTTTCATGGATGACCAGAAGCACTTTGCACAGCAGGTCAACAGGAGGGAAAATATTTAGTTATTTTACACTCCAGTTGTCTACTTCATTAATACGCAAATTCCTGTCCAACAGATGTGTTCCTCAGTTTCTCCCATAAAGAGAAAAAGTGTGATTCTTTTCCATTTATCAAGCTACTAAATGCTGTTGCATTAAAACCGCATGTTAATGTCTTAAAAAAAAGGCAAAATAAAATTCTAGTACTTGTTCTCAAGGAGCTCACATTATAATGGGGAAGGAATCATACAAAGAAATTTGAAAATAAATTGGATATAATCACAGAGATAAAATACACTCATTAAGGCAGATCTGGATAGACTTCTTATAGAAGATAGAGTTTTAAATGATACTTGAAGGAAGCTATGGGATTCAAAAGATCAAAATGAATGAAAGAGAATTACAAGCAGAGAGAGTAAATATTAACTATCAAGAGATGTAGTGTCCTCCAGGAGAAATAGCAAGGAGTATAGAGCCATTGCATTGCAGAGTACAAGGAAAATTATAAGGTAGAAGAAAAGTAGGGAGTGACCAGGTAATGAATGGCTCTACAAGCCAAACAGATAAGTTTAGATTTTATCCTGAGGTCTTTGGGAGGCCTTAGTTCAATGACAGGGGTGTGGGGCATGATTAGATCTGATCTTAAGGGAGATCAGTTTGACATCTAAGTGGACTATGAAGGATTGAAATAGAGAGAAACTTGAGGTAAAAAAAAAAAAACAACAGATTATAATTGATCAGGCATGATGTGATGAGGACCTGCATCTGGATGGTAGAAGTAGTGTTAGAGTAGGGAAGGCAAGTACAGTTAAATAATGTTAACAATTTAGAATTGAGAGTACCTGCCAACTTACCTGAAAGAGAATGAGAAGACACAATGACACATTGTAAGCATGGATGGACAGTAGTACTATTGACAGTGACAAGAAAGTTAAGGAGAGGGGTGGCTAGGTGGTGTAGAGAATAGAGCACTGGCCTTGGAACCAGGAGGACCTGAGTTCAACTCTGACTGCAGACATTTAACACAAAACTAGCCATGTGACCTTGGGGAAGTCACTGAACGCCAAATGCCCTACCTTCTCCCTTCCAAAAAACAAAAACAAAAAGAAAGTTAAGGAGAGAGGAGGGCTTGTGGGGGAAAGGAAATTAGTTCCATTCTGAAAAAAATGCCTCTTAATACCTTGAATAGCTATTGCATCAAATTCACTAATCTCTGAACTTCTAAAGAGGACTATTGACTGAATGGGCATTGCCTCAAAGTGAGAACTTGAAAATTCCTTAGCTTCAAAGGTTCAAGATCTTCCAGTGTATCCTGGTTCATCTCTAGTCCATCCTTGTTGATATCTGGCCACTAGACCCAGCTGACCAGAGGAGAAAGTGAAACTGCTTACTTTACACAGCTCTCCCTCACTCAAATCAAAGTAAATTTCAAGTCATGTCATCATCTCCTTGTTGTCATGGTACTCTTGAAGAATGAAGCATAAGTCACCAGAACTCAATATAGTAAAGTAAATTTTTTTTATATAGCTATTTATTTAAAGACATGCCTTATTCTTATTCCATTAATGTTAGAGATATGAGTGACTACAGACCAATAAACCAGAACTATAAAAGTACAGAAGATCCAAATATGACTCAAAGTTCCCATCTTGTTTAGAAAGCTGGATTTGGAGTCAGAGAAAGTAGATTTGATTCCTAGCCACTTATTAGCTTTGCGACTCTAGGCAAATCACTTAATCTTTCTGGGTCACTGCTTGTTCATTAAAAAAAAAATAAACATTTGATTTTAAAACTTTGAAATCCAGATTCTTTCCCTCCCTCCATCTTCACCCACCCTTACTGGGAAGATAAGCAATTCAATATAGGTTGTACATATGCAAAACATTTCCATAGTGGATATATTATAAGACTGATTATATTTCCCCCCTTCCTATCCTGACCCCAACTTGTTCTATTCTCTACTTTGACCCTGTCCCTTTTCAAAAGTGTGTGTTCCAACTTCCCCCCCCAAACTTCTCTCCCTTCTATCATCCCCCTTCTCATTCCCTTCCCCCCTCCTCTCCTATAGCTTGAGATGCCCTATTTTGTGTGTATGTCATTCCCTCCCTAAGCCAAATTCAATGAGAGTAAGATTGACTTATTTCCTTTTGCCTCCCTGTTCTTCCCCTCCATTGTAACAGTTTTCTTTGCCTCCTTTATATGAGACAACTTACCCCGTTCTTTCTCACCCCATCTTCTCTCATTATATGCCTCTCTCAGCTCTCAATTTCACCTTTTAAGTATTATCCCTTCCTCTTCAATTGGTCTTGTGCCCTCTGTCTATGTATATCTGTAGACATATATACATGTGTTCATGTATTCATACACCCATAAAACCTCCTATATAGACATATATATGTATGTATGTATACACACATTTATATTCCCTTCAATTATTATCATACTGAGGAAAGTTTCTTAAGTTACAATTATAGTTTTTTCCATGTAGGAACATGAATAGTTCGACTTCAATAAGTTCCTTATGATTTCATTTCCCCGTTTGCCTTCTCATGCTTCTCTTGCTTCTTGAATATGAATGTCAAAATTGCTATTCAGCTCTGTTTTTTTTTTCATCAAGAATGCTTGAAAGTTCTCTATTTCATTGAATGACCATAATTTCCCCTGAAACATCATACTCAGTTTTGCTGGGTAGGTGATTCTTGGTTTTAATCCCAGCTCATTTGGCCTTCAGAAAATCATATTCCAAGTCCTTCAATCACTCAGTGTAGAAGGTGCCATATCCTGTGTTATTCTGATTGTGTTACGAGAATATTGGAATTGTTTCTTCTTGGCTGCTTGTAATATTTTCTTCTTGATCTGGGAACTCTGGACCCTGCCTAAAATAATCCTAAGGGTTTTCTTTTTGTGATCTTTTTCAAGAGGTGATTGATTAGTAGATTCTTTCAACCTCTCTTTTGCCCTCTGTTTCTAAAACATCAGGGCAATTTTCCTTGAGAATTTCTTGAAGGATGATTTCTAGGTTCTTTTTTTGTAATTTTTTTTTATCAGGCATTCCAATAATTTTTAAATTATATCTCCTGGTTCTGTTTTCCATGTCAGTGTTTTTTCCAATGAGATATTTCACATTGTCTTCTATTTTTTTTTCATTTGGTTAGATCTGTTTAATAGTATTTTGATTTCTCATAGTGTCACTAGCTAATTCTGATGGAATTTTTCTCTTCAGTGAGTTTTTGAGATTGTTTCCATCTGGTGAATGTGGCTTTTTAAAGCAATCTTCTCCTAATTGGCTTTTTGATACTCTTTTGCCATTTGAGTTAGTCTATTTTAAGGTGTTATTTTCTCCAGTCAGTTTGTTGACTCTCTTTTCATGATTTTCTTTATCATTCTCATTTCCCTTCCAAAATTTTCCTCCATTTCTCTTATTTGCTTTTCAAAATCCTTCTTAAACTCTTCTATGGCCTGTAACCAGTTCATATTTCTCTTGGAAGCTTTTTGTGAAGGAGTTCTGGCTTCATTTTCTTCCTCATGTTCCAAGTTTTGATCCCTTTTGTCCCCCCAAAAGGAATCCAAAATCAGAATGCTGTGCTTGCTTTGCTTCCTTTCCTTGTTTATGTTGCCACTCAATTACTTGACTTTTAAGCTTTTTGCCACAATAGAAGTCTGCTTCCAGAGAGGAGAGCTTCATCCCAAATCACTGGGGTTTTCTCAACTGCTGGAGCTATTAGTTGGGTGCCCTATCAGAAGCCTCCACTGGCTCTGGCACACTGGCCATGCACCCCAGGACCTCCACCCTAGTCAGCTATCCATATCCAAGCAGGTTAAAGCAAGAGCAATTACCCCTCAGACTGGTTGCTTGGTCCCCCTACAATCTGCAGGCCAGGAGCTTTAAAGCAGGCATGAAGGTGCAGCAGCTGCACCTCAACTGCTTCTCCCTCCAGGGAACAGAGGCCCAAACATACTCATGGACCCCCTCTTCCCAAAGTCCACTCACCTCTCACTTTGTCTTTGGCATTTATGGGTTGATAATTCTGGAAACCACCACAGCTGCTGGTGATACAATCTCCAGAAGTCTTTCCAGCCAGTGGCTGGTTGTGGTCACCCTGAGTCTAAAACCGTAGGCTCACATGGGGCTAGGCTCTGCTCCCAGCATGCTTCAAAGGACCCTTCCTGCCAGCCTGCTGGGTTGTCTTCAGTGGGAGGTTTGTTTCTCTTTGTCACTTTGTGATTTCTGTAGGCTTAAAGTTTGTTTAGAGTAATTTTTTTAGGCATTTGAGGTGGTTTTGGAGGGGGCATATGAAATTTTCCTGCTTCTACCATAAAGTAAATTAATAAGCAGAAAACACCATGAAGTAGAATTTCCCCTTATTGTTCTTTGTCTCTACTCATTGATACATAGATAGTGAATATGTAGATATCACAAAAGGAATTTTTGCATTGTTTGGAATTTAGGATCAGATGATGTCAGACTCTTTTCCATCTCTAAGGTCCTACAGTTCTTTGCTCCACTGTTTTGTGATGCACTGGATTTTCCATAAATCAAACCAAATCACCTTCAAACCTTTGTATTAAAAGATTTGTTATCTTATCTCATCCAGTTAACTCCACCCATCATTAAAAATCCCAAACCCTTTTTATAACCTGTTTTCTAAGTTTTTGGCCCTAAATTTCACTACCTGGTGACCAATCAGTTGGTGATGAGTGTCTCAGCCAAGTGAATACTATACCTAAATTGGAAGCTGTTATATTAGTTAGCTTATCCTTGAACAGTTTTCACTGCAACCTTGCATGAATACCATGAACCCAAGCTGATTTAATGGTATTATCATTTAATCTGAACACTTGCTCTTGCAGTTGATTTATGAACAAAGTTGGATTTCCTGGGGGAGCTTTCATCTGTCAATTGATGTGAAAAACCAGCCATTTCCTAGATTTGTGGTTAATCTTGATTTTTAAAAGCACATCCATATTTAAAAATTCAAGACACTCTCTGTGAAATGTTGCCTATTAGTAGGTTAACTGTGACTTTAGAAACTACTTTGTTGGCACAAGTGCACTCGAATAATAAAGACATCCTGAAAACAAGCAAAAGTGGGATTGTAAAAGCCTAATGCTTAATGACCTGTATAACATTTGCCAGATAATAATTGGATTTTTCATGTATGGAAATATTACTCCTTGAATCCTGAAGCTTTCTCACTAGCTCAGATTCTACACTATTACATTGCAGATGTGCCCTACAGTTAAAAATAGAGGTGGCAGGGAGAGAACTTTTGAAGGAGGATAGAAAAAACAAGAAGGGGTACCTGTTTTTATTTCCATTTCAAGCTCCTCACCAAATAAAAATTATGAGAAAATAACTCACATATACTGCATTTTTACTGATGTCAGTATATTAATGAATTTTAAAATCATGCTTCAATATTTTGAGTTTAGAATTCGATCTGTCCTACCTTTTCCTGGACAAAGAATCTTTAAAAGCCCTTTTAGGATTCTCCTGTTTGTTAATAACTGCCCCCTGAAATCACTTTTATTTATTTGACCTATTTCTTCTATTTGCTTGTCTGTGAATATTTTGCATACTCACAAGACAGCAGAATTTAAGCTGCATAAGGGAAAAGACTGGCACATTTCTCTTTATTTTCCTGCTACCTGGCACACTTAGAAGTTTAAGGTGCTTGGAAGAAAGCAAGAATTCATGGAATACACATTATCACTTCAATTGTCCTCACATATTGTATACAGAGGTGTTTGCAAAAAGGATCATACTAGATTCTAGCATTCATTGTATAAGAAGAAATAATTTGATGATGCTGAAGAAATCACAAAGGAACTGGTATTAAAAAATGAAAGATTTGGAAAGTGTGATACTTCCTAATATCCAGAAAAGGGCAATTAAGTTGGTGATATATGGGGAACAGAAAATTCAGTTCTTCCTGAGGACAATGGGAAACTAAATGAGAGCCACTTACATGCCTTCAGGATCAAAAGAAAGTGGTATTGACACCTGGTTTATAAGGTTTAGGGTCTTAAATTGGTGAAATGAACCCCTTAGGATAAGCAAGGAAGTAAAGGAGGGGAAATCAAGGTGAATGACAATGTGTAACTCAAATTAGCTATGTGAAGTCGGGGAAAAAAGGACAACTTTTGCAGATAGCATCCTTTTTTCCCCTATTATAAAAATTCCACTGACATCTGGTTCCATGTTGTCAACATGATCATATCATTATTATCAATTTCACATTCTCTGCAGAATGGAAACAATTCTGGTGTATGATATGGGTGGAGGGAGGGATGAAAAAATGATAAGGAGGCTTCAGGAATTGCTGATGAAAAAATTACAGGATGGAATGAGAAGCACTGATCCAAGAGAAATTAGAAGCTGATTTTTTGTCAGAAATTCACACAATCATTAGCATGTTCAATCAAACCCTCCCCTAAATTCTAAATCAAATCAATTCAGAGTGCTTAACATTCATACTTGAAGGCTATGTCAGGGCAATTAAAATTCTACTAATTAATATGAATGTATGTTTTTAGAGCCTCAAATGCAGGACCAGTAGTAGATTGTGTGTCTATTATCTAAGGAAAAGCCCATTTTAGTTTGGAAGTCCTCATTTCCAGGGATATATAATTGGTTAACGTATGCTAATATATTACATAAATATCTTTATTATATGCTCTATATTATCATATAGGTATATATATATATGCATATGTGTGTATAAATATATCTATATATACACATTCATATAAGTACACATTCTTTGGCCAATTCACAAAATCAAGAGATAAGGTTTATAGAATTTAAAACCCCCCATTGTGAAGGAAGTAACACATCATCAAAGAAAGAGGTTTCTAAGGTAATAGGCACATACAATATCTTTTTATTTTCTTTCTTTTTGGAAAAATATCTTCATTTTAATCAGAAGCACCAGACTGTATCTGGTCCCATACATAGGTTATAGAATAGAAAAGGCATATTCAGTCTAACTCACTAAAGGAGTGTGTATGTAGCTGGAACTAGGATTGATGCATACTTGCTTTGTAACTGTATGTTAGGAGGCATGGTAGATAAAGGCCAGAAATAAAACAAAACACCCACCCTCAAAAAAAAACACCTCAAAGAAGCAACAAAAAAAAAACCAAACAAATAAACAAAAAACCCACAAATCCGTAACCAGCACATCAAATTTGATGAAAGTCAGTGATACGCTTAAAAAAATAAACAGGAAATAAGATATCTATGGAGCTATTTTAAATTACACTTGCATGTCTCCTGGCTTCAGAAAATTTTAAGAAGACCCTTTTTGTTCCATATGGGTCACATTTCACTTTGGTGATAATGGTATAAATTACATCCCATTTATGACCCCATGCTTCAATTTTGTGTATTGTTTCACCTATCACATAGAACTGGCATCGTGACAATATGTTGCAAACTGGGGTGAGAGGTGTAGCAAGAATAGCAAAAGGAGATATATCTACATCTATATATAGATATAGATATATCCATAAATATGACAATATTATATGTGACTATCATACTTATTAGAAAGGGGATGACAAGCCTAAGAGATCATTTACTTAATGGCTTAGGATATGGAACTGATCACAAATTCAGATTAAAACTAGTAAGAACATTCACATTTGCATTCTATAATTGCAAATCAGAGGTTTTAGTATTCAATTTAATATATCAATTAATAGATGTATTACCACAGCAACAAAAGTTTCACTGTTCAACTGCCCTACTTATAGAAATTAGCTATGAAAGGAAAAAGGAGGGACATGGTTATGCCAATATCAAGATTAATCCTCTAATGGTACAGACTAATCTGATATGAGGAAAATGTAAAACCACCCGCAGCCCTGTTTGATTACAGGCAATAGTCATATTTAACAGCCAATCATATTGCAAATTTCTACATTATTTACAGGATATCAAAGCTATGCTCAAAATTTAATGGGTTAGGAAAATTCTCTTGGTGAGAAAGGGATTATCACAATGGAAAACAGTGAAGAGGATCCTACATTAATTTCCTCAACTGTGCAAGATAGAGATATAATTGTAACAGTTTTCCAACTGCACTCCCTATGGGAAACCTGTGGTATTACTCTTGAATGATTGACTATGGGCTCAATAACAATTTAGAGATTCATACCTGAAATCAGAACAGAGTAGTATCAGAATACAGTCCCAAGAGGTTTTTTCTCAAATAGCAAAATTTCCCTAATCAGAGTTCAGGACTATATTATTATTATTTCATGTTGCAATAATAGTTAATAATGATCACTTAGAAGCATATCTTATTTTACCCTTTACTTATATATAAAGAATGATTACATTCTGGAGTCTCACAAATACAATGAATACACACTAGTTTACTAAAAACACCAGAAAATGTTGAGTGCAACTAAACCTCTAATGTTTAGTCTTTGCCCACCCACCAAAAAATTCATTGAGTCTAACCTATTGTTACTAAGCTGCCTTAAAGATGTAATTTCAATACATACTATGTATTAACAATTACAAATGCATAATTTTCATGAATGATAACAAGATAATCTATCAAATAAGAATAATTTATTTACTATAAGCAAACTCATAAGTCCCCTTACCACTTTTACTGGGAGTGGTCCTAGTTTCTTAAACTTCATTACTGTAAGTCCTAAAAATGTCTCAGAAAAGTATAGTATTAAAGAGTACTTTCTACTTCCCCTCCTCAACAGCAAGTTATAATTATTATCCATGTTAAAACACATATCCAGGTGAATGTTTTTCAACCATTTTATCACATTCAAATCAAACATAAAGTTCTTACATTTAATAAAAGTAATAATAGTTAACATTTACATATGTTGGGGACTGCACTAAGTACTTTACAATTGTCATGTAATCTGATTCTCAAAACAATCCTGGGAGGTAGATGATATTATTCTCCATATTATAGATGAGGAAACCGAAGTAAGCAGAAGTGAAGTAACTGACTTAAGGTCACACACCTAGTAAATTTCTGAGATCAGATTTGAACCCAGGTATCCCTGATTTATGTATCTTCCAAGCATACTTAATGTCAAACAGCATATTATTTTGCATTAAGTTCTGATTTACCACAATTATCCTAATAGGAAATCTCATCCCTTGTAGAAATGAGACCATGTTATACTTTAGGATAAAATTCAAGTCAAGTCTAGATATACAATTATAGATGGTAACATGCAAAATCTAAATTTTCTTAAGGGTCATAAGCTCAAATTCTAGAGCCCATTGTTTTCATTTACTTAATTTTCAAGACAAATAGTGGCAGCCTCACATTTCTAGCCCCATCATTTGGAGTCCATGACATTCTAAGGATTGGTATACACCTTTCCAATGGTCCTTCAAGGACGAAACTTTTGTATCCTATATTCAAGTAATTTTTGCTGCAAATTTTATTTCTGTGTTTTCGATTTGGTAAATGTTACAACTTGATAGAATACTGCCTTAGACTGCTAATAGGCATTTCCCTAAAAAGTTTTTATAATGTAATTAATTTCTATAACCCAGGAAAATAATTTCCATTCTTTTCTTGTCTGTTGTTACCTCTGCAATCTCCAAACTGTTCAAGTTTGTGAAGGAAGAAGGAAAAAAATAGCATTTTCACTCCTTATCTCTCACTGAAAACCTAATTAAAAACTGAGGAAGGGTAAGTCTCTGCATATTATTTCTGATGGCAGGGAGAACTATTTTGAGAATTTATTAGTCTTTCCCACCTTGCTAAGCTCTATTTTAATGTTGTTTCACCACAGTTTTTTGGATGATTAAGTGCTTCCCTTCAATGTTCAACAAAGTGAAAAAACAAAGCCTTGTGCATGCTAGACACCTTCAGAAGTGGAAGAATAATCCAACCTACCACCTATTCCACATTCCTTTGCTGGGGCTACCAAAATCTTTACTTCCTTTTTCTCTTCTTATTCCCTACAAATGTGGTTCCTTAAGAGTCACATGGTCTTACAGTAGTCAATTACTATAATAATCTACTATTTGATAAACTCAAAGATTCCAGCTTCTGGGAAAAGGAGTCACTGTTTGACAAAAACTGCTAGGACAATTGGAAAACACGAGGGCAGAAACCAGAAAGTGAAAACTAGTCCTGGCTGTGGAGTCAGTTTAGACTCACACAGGAGTGAAGGACCCCATCTTAACTGGCTCACCAAATTGTTAAAAGGAAATCTTGGTTTGGGATTTGCTCTGGTCAAAATAAAGTAAACTTAGAAAGTAGATTAAAGGAGTTTATTAACACACTAAGGCACTTTGTGGTTGGAGTGTGGCCAACCTCAATTTCTTTTAAATTTTTATTTTTGTAAGTGGAAAATATTTGTGTTAATGCATCCATGAAACTAAACCACTGCCTAGGGTCTCGAAATTAAAAAAGTGGCCATATATGAATGGGGACTATACAAAAGAATCAGAAAAAAGTCAGTGTTACAAAGCAATAAGTTCATTATTGGTATATTTAAGTCACGAGAAGAAGTCTGTGTAGCTTAATCTAAGCTCAGGAGGCGAAAACTTGGAGAAGTAAGACTAGAACACATATGCAGCAGGATATACAAAGCTCAATGATAGTTGCCATTAACACAAGGGAAAACATTTAGAAGGGGTTTAGATGCCAGCCCAAGAGGAAGGAATCCTTGATTGTCCTGTCAGAAACTACTTCCAGGATTTAGTCCATCATTACACAAGGCTCTTTTGACATATTTTCTAATGCGATAGAGTATATTAAAAAAAAGTCTGGTAACAGTGTCATTGTCAAATATATTGGAAGACTTATCCAAAAGGTTTTAAATTACAAATAATGCTGGGGGATATATTTATCTATCTTTGTTTTTATAAATATAAATATATTTATCTATTTATCCTATCTTTGTTTCAAACCCAGCTAGATGCCATAGAGGTTAATCACACAGAATAAAGAAAGAAAAAGAACAGTCAAGAGACCAAGTAATTCATAAGTGACAAAATTCTAGAGAAGTCACAATTACAACCCATTGCCTCATGCTTTTTTTCTGAATGTTCAAATTTTAGGCAACAAACAAGTGGATATAAAGGCCTTAAAACAAGAAAGCAAATTTAAACTCATGGATATCATTAATACGTAGTGCCTAGACTGCAACTAGGAATGGATATAACTCGTTCTAAAGAAATTAGGGAAGGTAAAAGTTAGAGAAGGTATCATATTGATATTTACAAGGCAACATATTCATGTACATCAACCAGAGCAGGGAAGTATGAGATAGTATAAGGAGTGCAACTGGATAAAGATGAAAGTGGAAAGAAACAGAAGGAATCATTAGAGTACATTCAGGCTACTTGGACCAAAAAAGGAAAGAGATGAATAGTTTGGGGAAACATAAAAATATTGGCACGCTAAAATGGTAGAGTAGATAGGAGAGATTTTATTTATTTACACATCTATTGTAGTTATGTAACTGAATAAAATAGTTAACTAGTTTTTGATTCATTAAGGGTTAATTTCATTATTTATAATTCGGAGCTACCAACAAGTGGGAATTCTATTCTATATCAATTCTCACTAACACAGATGAACTGGTTACCAGGGTGGAAATGATGGGAAACCTGGGAAGAAATGATTACTTCATGGTAGAATTTATGAGGCAGAAGAGAAAATCTGGCCATAGTTTCACACACAATTTAAATCTGGAAAAGTGGATTTCAAAGGTAGCAGAGAAATATCAGGTAATATTCAGAAGATCAAAATGTTTTACGGGATGCCAAGCCAAGAAGAACAGTTTATACAAAAGAACAAAATTGTGAAGATACAAAATTTTATAACTAAAGATACAAAATTCCTGTGAGCAGGGAAAATAGGATTTGTCTGAAAAGAGTGATGTAGAATTTAAAGAATTCCATATCAGATTCATGAAACAACCTTTTTTTTTTCAGCCTAAGCATAAAAAATAAAAGCAAATCTAAAAAAAAAAAGTAAATCAATGAAATATTATATCGTGATCTTCTAGAAATAGTGTCAGAAATGCCAAATCTGAGTTTTTTAAAAATGCACTTCCCAGTCTGAGATAACACTGTTACCATTGATGAGCATAGCAATCAACATACAGAAAATGTGATGGAAATAATATATGTCAAGTCTACGCAAGGTCATGACAGCACTGCCAGGGTCACACAGAATTTGTAACTAAAACAAAGTCCCAATCCAGGATGTGAGACTGAAAGAATTTGCAAACAAATATACCAAGACAAAGAACTGTTTTGGTGCCAGGGATGCCTAACACATATCCAGAAAAGAAGAGTGACTCCAATATACCTATAAGCAAGTCTAAAGGAAAACACAGCTTGCCTCTTAAAATCAATTCCAATTTCTAGAAGGAATGAAGCAATAGTTTTATTTTTTAAGTTTAGAATATAAACAAAAAGACAGTAATGGAGGGAAAAAAAGGGAAAAAAGAGATTTTCAGGAGAGCTATCCAAAGTGAATTAATAGCTTGGAACAAGAATGATCAAAACTTACCCACATGACAGGCTCCTTGAATATTAGAATGGAGCAAACAGAAATTAATGAGGGCACCACAAAATAGCAAGAATTATTTTTGAAAATGTACAATTATTTTAAATTAAAGAAAAATATTATTTATTATTAAAAAGTACTTTAGAAAAAGTTGAAAGTATGATAATGAAAGAAGTGAAAGAAGGGAAGCCAAGATGGTGGAGCAAAAGCAAGGATGCACCTGAGTTCTCCCCTCCAAATACCTTTAAATAATGTGTCTAAACAAATTTTAGAGCAATAGAAGCAATTTTCCTTTGTTGGCACCAGGGGCAGGATCCTGTTGCATTGACTATACTTGGATCTAGGTTTCTGTCACAGCTTCGTCCCAGTGAGAGGAGAAATAGCAGGCCAGCAGAGCTTGGAGTCATAGTGGAGAAAAGATGCTATTAACAATTCCTGGGTTGCAAAGAGGGCTTACGGTCACAAACCAATGCATGGTAAAGGAGAATAGTAAACACACCTCTCCCTGCATCATATCTAAAATAATTTCTCTTTTCAGCTGTTCATAAATGACTTTACATTTCAGAAAAGCAAAAATCTTGCAAGTCCCCAGAATTACTGCTGAAAACAGCTGGACAAAAATTTTTCTTTTTAAATTTTACTTTAGACTCAAGGGACAGAACAAAATTAAAAAAAAGGAAACATGTCATAAATTTAAATACTGGAACTTAAATACAAAGAAAGTGGGGAAAGGCATGTTGAGGGTATAACAGAACATAGGATAGGATTCAAAATAGGTAACAATAAATTTTCGTTTCAAGAAAGCCTGTATGATAAATAATACACATTGTGTTGAGAATTGATCATCTTTTCTTTTCTTCCTTCTAAGTTTTCTTTTGTTCTCTACTGGGTACTTTTTATTTTTTTTTCTTTTATTCCCTCCCTCTCTCCTTCCTAGATGGCTCTAATAAAGTTTAGATATGTTTCTCTATAGCTATAGATACATACATAAGCATATACATATACACATTCATATGTAAACACATACTTTCCAAAACATATTCTACTCCTGATCTTTGCTTTTCTGTTGGAGCATATCTTTTGTTTCCTGTCCCTGTTGCCTCCTCTACTTTACTTCTACCCACTACCTTTTCCTCCTATTATTTGTCTACTCCCCTCCAAGCATCGCTCCTTTATCCTCCCATTCCCATAAATCTAAATACCCTTCTATAACCCAATTTTGCCTGTTCTGTCCCCCTCCCCTCTAAAGATACTTCCCTTGTCCTATCCCCCTCCCTATATGCCTATCATTTTATTTCTTCTGAATTTTGAAGATTTGTTTACTCTTCTAAATATATATGAATTGTCCCCTCTTAAATCCATTCCTGATGAAAGCAGGTCACTAGAACTACCAGTCTTCCTTCCTCTTGTACCTCATTTATATAAAATATTTTTTTAGCTGTTCTGAAATGATTATACTTTTACAATTCATATCATACTCAGATGTTCTCCAATATTTCTTATGAGCCACACAATTATTTAATAAGAATTTTAGACATACATTTTAATTGTATAAAAGTCTGTCCTTATGGATCCTTATAATCAGTCTTTGTTATGTGTCTTATATTTCTTTCAATTCCCATATGTTGAATCTTCTGTTAAGTTTAGAACTTTTTTTAAACAAAGTCTTGAATCTGAGAGTTTATCAAATGTTCATTTTTTTTTCAATCAGGATAGTACTTAACTTTACAAGGTATGATATATTTAGCCAGAGTCTCAGTTCTTTTGCCCTTTCATATGCTATATGCCAAGTCCTGTGGTCCTTTAATGTCTCTATGAGTAGGTCTTGTGGAACCATCACATTTAAATTGTTTTAATCTTGATGCTTTTAATTTTTCCCCCTTTAACTGGGGGTTTCAGAATTTAACTATGATATTACTGTGAATTTTTCACATAGGATTTCTTTTAAGTGTTGATTATTGAATTGTTTTACTATTTCTATTCCCCCTCCCTTGTTCTAATGCTTTAGGACAATTTTATTTAGCTATTTATTGTATTATTGTATCAATTTTTCTTTCTGATGATAACTTTCAATTACTCTAATTATCTTTATATTTTGTCTTTTTTATCTATTCTCCAAATCTGTTGTTTTTCTTATAGGATGTTTCAATTTCTCTTCTATTTTTTTCATTATTCATATTTTGTTTAATTATTCCTTGATCTCTTATAATTTCCCTGGCTTTCTAATTCTAATTTTCAAGGTGTGATTTTCTTCTTTAAGATTCTGGTTCTATTTTTCTAATTGGTTGACTTCCCTTTCATATCTTTCTTGATAATATTATTATTATTATTTTGAGTTTATTTTTTCTCCCTCTTTGCCATTTGATTTTTAAAGTGTTTTAAAGACCTTCCATGAATTTGATTTTGGGTAGCTGTTATAATACCAATGCAATATTCTCAGTGCCCATGGAAGCTATGCATGTGCTGGTGTAGTTGTGAATCACAAAATGTAACAACTCCCCACATGGAGGACAGAATCAAAGCATTTATTCAAATACCAGAAAGCTGAATCCCCAAACCAGAAAGCCAAATTCATCATGGTAACCATGAAGTTGGTACACATAACCAGTGCAGCAAACACCAACATTCCCAAACCTTTCCTTGGTCATGTCTTCAAAACAAAACAGGCTCCCTTAAGCAACAATGACCCTTCTCACTCATGCTAGCTACTCAGCTTCCAAGCTGCTTGCTTCCAGCAGTTCTGGCTCTCTCTTGAGCTCATTCCTGCTCCATTTTTCCTGTTTCTCCCTTTCAGTAAACTCCTCCCCCTATTGTCTCTATGTGATTATGTCTGTTCTATTAAGGGGCAAGGTAAATCTTCAAATTCCCTTTACCATTACATCTTTCCTAAGTGTGAGACATAGGTTGTGATGTGGTCATGTCAGATCTTTTCCCCGGACATGATTACATTTAGATTATAGTCATCTCTTTTCCCATAATAGTTTACTATGGTTGGAGTTTTTCTCTTTTACTGTGAAAATTTGTGGTAATAGTTTAATTCTTGTAATCAACTCTTGCCTTGGAGTATGGAAAATTGTGCCTCTTGCCCAGATCTTCAGTTCTCCCCTCTAACCTAGAACCAAAGCCAAACCTCCAAAATCCTGTAAGTGCCCATAAGCAGGGGCTTTCTGCCCCACTGCTTCTGTACTCACCGGCATGCACTAGTTCCTTGATGCCCTTGCTGCTCTTTGTAATGCAGCTGGGTCTGTCATTCCTTGTCAGCAGAGGTTCCCTCAATCTTCCTGGGTTCAGATGCCCAACTTCCTTCACTATTCTGGGGGGTAAAAGGTCCTGTGGCTGGGGCTGGAGCAGACTCTGAATCAACTTGCACCAGGACTTCCTGCTTGTTGTTTAAGTGACTTGCCACTTGTTGTTGATAGGGAACCTAGTCTGGAAGTATATACTTCCAGGGACCATACCTTGTCCTGAGACTTTTCTTCTGATTTTCTCAAATTGTCCCAGGAAGACCCCAATTGTTCCTTGTACTTATTTGTTTCCACCAATACTTAGTTCACCCTAAGGTGCTATTTTAACTATTTTGTGGGGGGAAATCTTGAGAGCTTGGAATTTTCTGACTTACTCCACCATCTTCCCAGAATCCTCTTCCCCCAATTTTTTTTGACTATGTAAAAGATGCCATCCTTCTCCTCATTTCTTACCTAGCCCTTGATCACTGAATGAGTGTTCCCTCAGTCAAATTGAGATCTGGGAACAAGTTTACTTTAAAAATGACAGGGTCTGTTATCATATCGAGAGCCTGTCATTCTGATCTATATTTGTCACTGGGACCAGATAGCTCTGGAGGAGAAAGGGAAGCTTGTGACTTTGCACATGTTTTGCTCACTTAAATCCAATTGACTTGCAATCATGGCATCACCTTACTGATGTCATGGTCCTCTTTAAGAATGAAGACAAACAGGGGCGGCTAGGTGGCACAGTGAGTAAAGTGCTGGCAACAGAGTCAGGAGGACCTGATTTCTGGCCTCAGAGACTTAACACCCACATTAAAAAAAAAAAAAAAAACTAGCAGTGTAACCTTAGGCAACTTACTTAACCCCAATTGTCCTGCAAAAGGGAAAAAAAGAATGAAGACAAACAACAGCAACAATAACCACCTTGGAAGATCTAAAAATTTATGGGTCTCCTGAATTTCCTTTGAAAACAGCTGTGCAAAAAACCTGAAGCTCGAAACTGTGCCCCCTCCAGTTGACAAGAAGATAACCCACCTCAGTATAGGGTTAGAAAGGCAAGAAATAATTTGGAAGAATGAGCAAACAATAGAAAAAATCAGATCATAGAAAGTTACTAATTTGATAAGGAAGATCAAAACATACATTAAGAAGGATGAAACAATATCAAAATTCCTGCATCAAAGCCTCAAAGAAAAAATGTGAATTGGTCTCAGGCCATGGAAAATCTCAAAAAGGATCTCAAAAACCATGTGAGAGAGGTAGAGGAAAAATTGGAAAGAGAAATTCGAGTGATTTAAGAAAATCACAAAAAAATTGTCTATAGTTATATAAAGGAAGTAAAAATATAATAAAGAAAATAACACCTTAAAATACAGAATAGGCCTAATTTTAAAAGAGACACAAAAACCCAATGAACAGAACACTGCCTTGAAAAGCATAATTTGTCAAATTGGGAAAAAAAACTGCAAAAATACACCGAACAGGAAAACTCCCTAAAAAAACAATGAGCCAAATGGAAAGGAGGTACAAAAGCTCACTGATGAAAATAGTTCCCTAAAAGGTTGAAAAGGGAAAGTGAGAACTAAGAACTATAACACTTTGAGAAACAATTAAATAAAATGGAAAGAATAAAAAAAAAGTGAAATAACACATTTGAAAGACAACTGGAATATAGATCCAGGAGATGATTTAAAAATTATTAAATTATCTGAAAGCTAGGATAAAAATAAGGAGAACCTAGAAAACATATTTAAAGTAATATACTTCAAGAAAATTGTCCTGATATTCAAGAACCAGAGAGTATAATAGTCATTAAAAGAATATACAAATCCACCCTGGAAGATATCTCAAAATTAAAACTCTCAGGAATATTACAGACAAATTTTAGACCTCCAGAGCAGAAAGAACATATTGAAATCCACCAAAAAGAAGCAATTCAAGTGTCATGGAGTCACAGTCAGAATAAGCTGAGATATACCAGCTCCTACATTAAACTATATGAGGGATAGAAGCAATAAAACTCTGTATTCTCCCTTCATAACCACCTCAAATACCTATAAAATATGACTTTAAACAAACTTTAGGGCTACAGAACCCACAAAGGGACAGAGAGAAACAAACCTCCCACTGAAGACAGACCTGCAGGTAGACAGGAAGGGTTCATCTCAGTGCACTGAGATCAGACCCCAGCCCCATGTGAGCCTGTGGTTTTAGCCCCAGGGCAGCCTGACCAGCCACAGCTGGAGGGACATCAGGAAAGTGGATCAACAGAAGCTGTGGTGCTTTCCAGAATTATCACCCCATAGATGCCAAAGACACAGTCAGAGGTCATTGGAAACTTTGGTAACAGGGAGGTCAGGAGTGTGGTCCAGCCTCTACCCAAGGAGGGAGAAGTGGCTGAGGCACTGCTGCTGCAGCCCCATGACTGCTTCAGTGCTCCTGGCCTGCAGATTGTAGGGGGACCAAACAACCATTCTGAGGGGTAATTTTTAACCTGTTTGGATCTGGACTTCTATCTAGGGTGGAGGTCCTGGGATAGGTGACCAGGTGCCAGAACTGTTGGAGACTTCAGAGAGGGCAGCCAACTAATAGCTCTGGCAGCTGTGAAAACCCCAGTCTGGAGACAAAGCTCTCAACTCTGGAAGCAGAATTCTACTGTGGCAAAAAGCACAAAAGTCAAGTAATTGAGGGGCAACATGAGCAAGCAAAGGAAGCAAAGAAAGCACAGTAATCTGGTCAAGTATTCCTTTTTGGGGGACAAAAAGGAAAAAAAATGGAACAGGAGAAAGAAAACAAAGTCAAAACACCTGCACCAAAAGCTTCCAAGAAAAATATGAACTGGTTAAAGGCCATAGAGGAACTTAAGAAGTATTTTGAAAACCAAATAAGATAAGTGGAGGAAAAATTTGGAAGGGAAATAAGAATGATGCAAGAGAATCATGAAAAAGAGAGTCATCAACCTGACTGAGGAAAATTACACCTTAAAAAATAGAATAACTTGAACAGCAAAAGAAGCACAAAAAGCCAATGAAGAGAAGAATGCCTTAAAAAGCCAAATTTGTCAGATGAAAAGAAGAATCTCAAAAGCTCACTGAAGAGAATCATTCCTTCAGAATTAGACTGGAGCAAATAGAAGCCAGTGACTTTATGAGAAATCAAGAAACTATTAACGGATCCAAACAAATGAAAAAATAGAAAGCAATGTGATATATTTCACTGGAAAAACCACTGACCTGGATAATGGAATCAGGAGAGACAATTTAATAATTATTGAAGTGTCTGAAATCTATGATCATAAAAAGAAAGTAGAAATAATCCTTTAAGAAATTCTCAAGGAAATCTGCCATGATGATTTAGAACCAGAGGGCAAAATAGAGGTTGAAAGAATCCACTAATCACCTCCTGAAAAAGATCCCAAAGAGAAAACCCCTAGGAATATTATAGCCAGGTTCCGTAATTCCCAGATCAAGGAGAAAATATTATAAGCCACCAGGAAGAAACAATTTAAATACTTTGGAAACACAATCAGGATAACATAGTATCTGGCAGCTTCTACATTGAGGGATCAAAGGGCTTGGAATGTAATATTTTGGAGGCCAAAGAACTGGGATTAAAACTGAGAATCACCTACCCAGAAAATCTGAACATCATGTTTCAGGGGGAAATATAGTCATTCAATGAAATAGAAGACTCCAAAGCTTCTTGATGGGGGAAGAGGATGAGAAGGATGATGAGGAAGGGGGGCAGGTTGGGGGTAGGGAAGTTGGAAGCACACACTTTTGAAAAGGGCCAGGGTCAAGTTAGAGAATAGAACAACTGGAGGGAGGGATAGGATGGAAGGAAATATACTCAATTTTTCATAATATATCCACTATGGAAATGTTTTGCATATCTCCACATATATAACATATATTGAATTGCTTATCTTCCCGGTAAGTATTAGTGATGAGGAAGGAAGGGAAAGAATCTGGAATTCAGGGTTTTAAAATCAAATGTTTAAAAATATTATTATTAGTAGTAGTAGTAGTATTAGTAGTACTAGTAGTATTATATACATGAAACTGGAAAATAAGATATACAGGCAATGGGGTACAGAGATCCATCTTGCCCTACTGGAAAGTTGGAGGGGAAAATGGGGTAAGGATGTCAGGATAGAGCAGAATGGGGTAGGATGTATACAGTGGTATTGCTGTTTTGGGGTTGTGGTTAGAGGAAAGACAGAGAGAAAATTGGTACCTCAAAATCTTGTGGAAAAGAATGTTGTAAACTAAAAATAAGCATAAAATTTAGTTTAAAAATTAAATAAAAGTGGACAGAAGTAGAGAAAAATAAGATATGAGGAATTGAAATATGATCTTGAAATGGCAAAAGAGTTAGGATTACATCCAGAATCATCTACACAATAAAAGTGACCATCATCATTCAGGGGGAGAAATGGATATACAGCCAAATAGAGCACTTTCAAGCCTCCTGATGAAAACACCACAACTGAATATAAAATTTGACTTTGAAATTCAAGCATTAATCATAAACAAGGTAAACAAGAAAGAGAAATCATAATAGATTTTTTAAAAAAAGAAGCTATTGATTGCTTCAATAATCTTAGTGACATTCTTTGTCTAAAAGATACATGGTAAATTAAGCCTTCCAGTATACAATGGAGAGAACTTAATCTGCTATGGCTTCAAGAGAAGAGCATACAGAAGTATGCTTTTCTTACAGAGTAAGGATAAATTTAGAAGGGAGAGGCAGGAAGCTTTTTAAGATAAGACTCTTGGGGGCCACTCTTCAAGAGCTTCCCTTATAACAGAAGTAGAGACATTCTGATGCAATGCTCTCTCTTTGAGATAATTGTCATCAGTTTTCACTTAGGACTGTTGAAGTGGTACAATGTGTAAGAAAATCTAGTTTTCTTAGGGATTATTTAATTTTTTTAATACATCACTATTCACTGTCTCTGGTGGATCAGGTCAAATCAGAATTTTTCATTCCTACCAAATAAACTCTGCAGATGATTAAGTCTTTCTGGGATTGATCTACCAGAGTGACTGCATTCTTAAGTAGGGCATGATCTATTACATGGAAAACAGTTAATATAGACCAACATGATGTCATATCCAGAAAGTTTAGTATTCCCTTGCACTATGTATTTTCAAATACCAGTTTGAACTCAGTGACACAATTCTCCAGGTAACAGGGAAATGAATACATATGGAACATTTATGCCCAGGGGTTTGACCTATGATAAGGTCAAAAATCATGGTCATTATGAAGTCTTTTTCAGTACTCCCTAACTTTAATGCTGTCCTTCCAAATTAGATACAATCACCACATTTATCTGGCATATATCTTGTTTGTATATAGTTGTTTCATGTTTTCTACCTTACCACCCCCCACCCAGTCCCAGTCCACTTAGATTCTGTGTTACTTGAGAAAGGCAAAGACTGTTTTTTTTTTTTTATTTTATTCATATCACTGTAAGGGTTACGGAATTTAAAGATCTTCCATGCCCTGTTGGATTTGCTGACATAGCAGGAAGGGGTGGAGCAAGAGGAAGCGAAAGCCAAGCTAGAGTTCCTGTGGTGTCTGTTGGTGGAGGTGGCAGTGGCAGCAGCAGCAGCAGTAGAAGTGGCAGTAGTAGCAGCAGTAGTGGCTGAGGTGGAGGTGGAGGTGAGAACTCTTTTTTGAGCTAGCCAGAATTTCTGCTAAGGACTTCTGCTGAAGATTGTGAGGGACGGAAACTGTGGGGTGCTGGAGCTGCTGGGATCACGTTCCTGGATGCTGAACATTTTCCATGAGTGGGGAGAGGAGGACTTTTGCCTGAGGTAGCCTGTTCTGTTTTGAAGGCTTGAGAATATGGATATTTACTACATTAACTACATGTGCCAACTTCATAACTACTGTGATGACTTTGACTTTCTGGTTTTGGGACTCAGTTTTCTGGTATTTGAATACATGTTCTAGCATTATCCCCCATGTAAAGAGCCTGGCATATTTTGTGATTAATAACAATATCAGCACAGTTATAGTTACCATAGGCATTGTGAACACTGCATTGTTGATACAATCACCAATGCTTAGCATAGTTCCCATCACATAGTAGTTTCTAAATAAATGCTAGTTGATTGCCTGACTGCTTGCAGTAATTAGGTGACCTAGAGGGGAGAGGTTGCTGCAATTTCATGTGATAGTCAAACTAGGTCAGAAAAATATTGTGTCACAGAGAACTCTTCACACTTTTCTGATACATTATCTGGATATTGTTTCTCATAAGTATTAACAAGAAATCATACTACTAGTGACAAATATAGTGTTTTGGATCTATTTTAAAAGATTCTGCTTTACCATTATCAGCCAGACCACCTACACCTAAAATGGTACAGCTTTCCTTTTCAATGTTCTAATGGTTCCTAATAAGTCCTCAACCTAGAGCAATATTTGACCAATAGTCTCCTTCAAGTGAAGCAATGTGAAGTAAACAATGATTTTCATAGGTATTGGTAGGTCTCTAGTGAACAACTTTGAGTAAATAAATGTGATGAAATACTATTATGCTGAACTCTTATCAGCATAATGAGCAACCAAGATTCCCAAAGACTAATGATAAAAATATGATACCCATCTCCTGATTGAAATGTGAAGGACTCAGAATGTAGAATGGGATACATTAGATAGATGATAGATAGATAGATAGATAGATAGATAGATAGATAGA
>NW_027185863.1:25104116-25166799 GCF_028583685.1 Petaurus breviceps papuanus | reverse complement strand
GATAGATAGATAGATAGATAGATAGATAGATAGATAGATAGATGATAAAGATAAACAGATCTACCTATCTATCTATTAATGTATGTGTAGGTATATATGTATATGTGTATGTATGTGTGTATGTATGTACATATGTATATTTAGAACATAACCAATGTGGAAATTTGTTTTGATTGAATATACATGTGCATAATGAGTTATGTATTTCTTGTGTTCTTAATATATAAAGGGGGTTAGAATTGGGGTTGGGAGGTGAGAAGAGAGATTTTGATTGATTACATCTGTACATACATATTTATATACAGATAGATATAGATCAAGATGTTATTCACACATATATAGTCAATATGTATTCTATCACTCTATATATAAAAACTTAGAAACTTTGGTCAACATGATTCCTAAGGACTCATGTTACTCGCTGACAGAGAGATGCTTGAACATACAACAGAGACTGAGACATTTTAAAGACATGGAAAATGGAACGATTCATTTTGCTTCACTATGCCTGTTTATAACATAGGTTTTGTTTTTCTTGCTTTCTCAAAGGGGACAAGGGGAGGGAAATGAGGAGAGAAGGCAGATTGTTTTTAAGAAATAAAATAAAATTTAATTTAAAAAGTGAAATACCCTCTAGGCCTAAAAATCTTTGTCTCAGTATCAAGTTCTTAATTTCCTGTGCATTTATACAAACCCAGCTTCCTTATTTCTTGGACTCATCATCTTTTTCTTATGCTACTTAGATCTGGAACTTTTGTTCTGCCTGCTTATTTTTTTATGCTTCGTCTCTGATAATTATAATGCCTTAACACCTCACTCATTCTTTAGCAGATTAGAGAGTGCTTTGAACTTAAAATCAGAAAATCTTAGGTTCAATTCCACCTCAAACACTTACTATCTGTTTGAACCTATGCAACTAGCCCCATAAGCTCTCTAAGTTTTTGTGGCTATGTCTTTACTATGTAGCTAATAGTAGGTTCTTACTTACAGGGCTATTCTGAGAATCAAATTCAATATTTTAGATAAGGAAGTTTACAAATCTTAAATCATTATTTAAATATAAGTTATGGGGTCAGCTAGGTGGTGCAGTGAAGAGAGCACTGACCCTGGAGTCTCAGACACTTGACAGTTAACTAGCTATGTGACCTTGGGCAAGTCACTTAAGCCCAATTGCCTTGCCTTCCCCCCTCCCAAAAAAAGCAATATTAGCAATCAACAACAGCATCTGTTGATGCAGATATGTGATCTCAATAGTTATATGATCCTGGCTGAGTCAGTAACTACTACTTCATTTTTCTCATGGGGAATAATGAGGATAAGAGTAGTATTTAGTTCTCATGGTTGTGGTAAGAATAAACTATTTCTAAAATGCTTTGCAAACTTTCAAATGCAGTACAGATCCTCACCATTTTCACTGACGCTGTCATTGTTTTCCATCTCTAACTGACACTCTTTGTCTTCTCCTGTTCATGTCTCAGTGAAAGATGCCTTGCTATCTCATATCATCTGAACCCTTCTGTGCTGGCCACAAAACTATTGCTTTTCTCTGCTTTCATTGTAGCATTGCGTCAGCACTCTTTGCTCTTTACTGAGCAGTTAACTGTACTTTTCATCACCCTCAACTCATCATCCTCTTTCATCCTGTCATCTAAGAGAAATAGTGGTATTAAAGAAAATGTAAAGGAGAGAATAGAATGTAAGATAAGAGTGGGGAATAATTAGTTGAGGTAAGAAAAAAAGAGGTACCTGCAAATTTCCTACTGGTTCAAAAAATAAATGAGATTGGTTTCAATTATGATGGGAATGAATCTATAATTTGTAATATTATGAAAAATTAAAAAATGATAGATTAGATAGCATGATTAAGAATATTTTTCACAATTATGTGTACCTGGAACATTTAAGAATTATATTTTTTCTACCCTTCAGGGTTTTTGAAAGCATTTTTATAATCATCATTTTTTCTAACACGATTATTTCAATATTCATTTCTTTTTTTTTTTTATTTTTTAAGCAATCGGGGTTAAGTAACTTGCTCAGGGTTACACGGCCAGCCATTTCTGGGTGTGGTGCTAAGTGTGGGAGCCTGGATTCGATCCTCAGGTCATCCCGACACTGGAGCCGGTGCGCTTACTCACTGTGCTATCTGGCCGCCCCTTCAATATTCATTTCTAAGACACTAACTGCAACAATATATGAAGTTTTACTGCATATTCTACACCACTTTTAAAGAAGTGGTTCTGAAAGGGCAAGGTGGTAACATGCCTTGCTTATCATTAGGTGTTCAATGAAATTTTTCTCTCTCCATAGATATTTAATACTTAACATTTAAATGACCTTCTATAAATTTAGCTAATTCCTTATGAGATTGTAATTAATGTTATGAATGACAAGAGCCGAACAAAAAACAATATATCCTGATGAAATAAAAAAGGTTAAAATCCTCGACCTATTTTGAAGCACCATTTTAAGGTTCCTGTCTCTTTCGCTAGACACTTCAAGCTTTTCATATCCCTGTAAGCCCACAAAAAAGATGCATTGTTAGGAAGGTCACAATAGCTGCTATATTCACAAAAACACAAATCTGCCCTGTCTTCTGAAAATTATAATTAAAGAGAAGAAAAGATTAAACATATTGGGAAGGAGAAGAAGAGGTAGAATAATTATTAGAAAAATATTTTATTATTTAATTGTGTTCTAATTCTTGGCTAGAGGAACCTTATAACCCTGTTAACAAGTATGGAGGGCCAACTACCTGAGAACCTTTCTTTGTTGAGAAGCGTTAACATTACAAGTTCCTTTTATCCTCAGAGCAAAGAGATATAATGTTCAGGGAATGGACAGAAGGTAGAAATCCACAGGCACAATTATATATAATGAGAAAAAATGAAACCTGATGGTCAGTTTGGGTGCTATACTAATACCTACACAATGTTAAGACATAGAGGCAATTGTATAATATATCGGTCAAATACTCCATGGGTGATATATGGGAGAACAGGGACCAGAATCAAGATGAAAGCATGTGGATGTGTTTCATTCCACACTGTTGTGGGGGAGTAACCGTTTTGATGAGATATTGCATCTCTCCAAGGATCTAAACATAGAACAAGTAGTGTTTCCATGTTTTCCAAATTTTAAGAATTTGTATTTTCATACATTGATAGATAGATGTACACAAAAATACGAGCACGAGTGTTGTAGCGTTCATGCTCTGAATTCTAGAAGTAAATGGACATTTAATTAGATTAAATGACATCTAATCTCAGACAGTAGCCTTAAACATTTCTGGTTCTGTCCTCTAAAACAACTCAGAGTAAAAATTACTCCGTGTAGTTTATTGTTCATTTTTCTCTTTCCAGGTGAAACATTTTTCCGTTCCTCAAAGCACTACTCATATAGCATGATTTGTAGACTGTTCTCATTCTGGTAACCTTCCTCTGAATACTCTTGTTTGTCCCAGTTCTTCCTAAGTTAATAATTAGATATTCTAATTTATCGATAAAGTGGAAATATTATTCCCCTGACAATATAGTATATGTCTATTAATATAAAACAAAATTTTGTTAAGACTTTGTTTATTGTGTTTTATTTTTTTGGTGTTCACATAATACCATTGGCTTAAAATGATAATATTATGCTTAATACTCCCAGATTTTTTTTGGAAGAATATTTTCCCACTTTTTTTTTTTTGCTTTATGGAGGGCAATTGCAGTTAAGTGACTTGTCCAAGGTCACATGGCTAGTTTTTGTGTTATGTGTCTGAGGCCAGACTGGAATTCAGGTACTCCTGACTACAGGACCAGTGTTCTACTCACCAGGCCACCTAACTGCCCTCCCCCCACTTGTTTTTATGCAAGCAATTTTTTAAACCTGGAATATTTTACTTTTTCTGTTAAATTTCACCTTTATTGATCCATAATTTTAGCCTTTGTTAAATCTAATTTTATTAGTCAAATTATGAACAGAGAAGTGTAAGAATGGAGTGACTAGAGGACTGACTTGACTAAGGAGGACCTGGGTTTCAAGTTCTCAATCAGGCACATGAGTAGTTTGACAGTGGGTAAATTGTGTCCCTGTTTAAGTTTCCAAGAGTATATGTTTCTAAGGATTTTATCATCTACTTTAATGGACAGATTTCTCCATACCTATGAAATTATAGGTTCAGATCAAAACAAAAGGGAAAAAAAATTTGGCCATCCCAGGGTTTTTAGCCTCCTCTTTATGATAGAAATTTTGTTTTAAAAAGGGGATGCACAACAGAATATCCCTACTGCATTCATAATAATCTTGCATATATAAAAAAATTATATACATTACACTCACCTTCATAGCAACACATAATGTAGCATGTATTGGTATACCTGCAATTATATGTAAAAAACATGTAAATTTTACTCTAATTGGAGGGAACAAAAAATAACTAAAAGAAAATTATACTCTAAAATGAAAGGGAAGGTAACTTAATTCTCTTTACTTTCATTTTTTCATAATAAAAGTATAAATATTTCAGAATATAGATATATGTGGGAATAACATTAGAAAAACCACAGTTGGAAATCATCTGCTGTTCACGTTACATTTTGGGAAAAGTTGAGATTAATTTCTGAATTTGTGTTTTAATGATATTTTTTTACCTTTTTCTAAACTCTTCCATTCTTCTCCAGTGTGAAATCACCCATATCTCAGAAACAGCATGTTTATTCTATTAAGTTATCTAAGCAATTGGTTCCACACAAGTTACAAGTACTAAAAGAACTGAAATAGTATTTTGAGATTATAAATAATTGGCAAAACTTAAATACTTCGATGTAAAATATTCTTTTTTTTAATAAATGCTTATCTTAACCGCATAACATTTTTAGTTCTGTTATCAATATATTTAATCAATGTTGACTTTTTAAAAAATTTGTTAAAAAATTGATGAGCTTTTATTAAGCTCTTACAATGAGCCAGAAATGTTTGAGGGATAGATAAAGAGATGAAATAGTTCCTGTCATTAAGAAGCTTGCTTTCTATTGAAGAATATGATAATAACTCATAGAAGTTTGCACAAAATAGATACAAAATAAATAAAAGGTAAGTTTTTTTTTCTTTTCTTTTTGAGGGGGATATGTTAGCCATTGAGGAAATAAGGGAAAGTATGTTATGGAAAGTAGGAAGGAAAGAAAGAATTATTAATTACCTACTTTGCATCAGGCATTGTGCTAGGAACTCTACACATATTAACCAATTGAGACTCATGACAACTCTGGGGGTAGGTGTAGCGGCAAGCACCCCAAGCGTCCTCAGGGTTTGCTGCCACCACAGGTTCTTGGATCTGCTTTGATAAAGGAAAGCAACTCAAAATGGGTTAACAAGCTTACTTTAATCAGTCAGACCATATATCTTTTACCTTGTTCAGGGCAAAAAGGTCAGCACCCCGAACTTCAAAGTATACAGGCAGAATTATCAAGACAGAAACAGATCAAGTAGACAGATTTCCAAACTGTCCAGCCATTACATCCATACCCAATCAACATCTGGGTTTTTCAAAGCCAGGGGGTCTCTGGACAACGGCTTTTCAGAATACAGATCAAATCACAGAACACTTCTCAAAGTGAGCCCCCAAAACAAAGCTACACATCAGGGCTTATATAGCCTTCTCCTGGCTCAGAGAATGTAACAACATTTTGGACCCACTGGCCAATCAAAAAGTATAAACTGAAAAACAAGCCTCCCACCCCAGGCTTCAGGTGCACTTTAGCCTAGGGGCAGGGAAGATCTTCCAAATTTGCATTCCCAATACAGTAGGTAATATCTTCTCCATTTTACAATTGAGGAAACTGAGACAGAGAGTGGTTAAAGGTACTTGGTCAGAGTTAGACACTTAGAAGGTATCTGTCTTCACATATATAATCTGTATTATCACTTGCCTTCTCATGGGGTGAACATGGAAGAGAATTTGGAACTAAATTTTTTTAAAAAGTGAAAATTAAGATTACTTTTTGTATGTAATTGGAGAATATATAATGAAATAAATTATATTTTCTTTTCCTTAAAAAGCATCTGAGGTCAGTTTTGACATGAGGTCTTCCTCACTCCATCTACAGACCTTGATACACTGTACTAACTTGCAACCTATAGGTATTTCAAGGTAGCTCTTGAAGTGAGTTTTGAAGAAGTCTGGGAATGTCAGAATTGAAAGTAAATTTACCTTCCAAGGGAAATGAAAGTTATTTAAGACAATTAATAGTAAGTTTAAAAAACAATAAAATGGCAGTAGGTATAATTATTATTTTTCTCCCAAAGTGAGAATTTTGAAGGCCTTTTGTCATCAGTTGACAAATATTTATTAATCAACATAAATCAGGAATTGTACCAAGTGCTGGGGATACAAATACAAGCAAAAAGTAAGTTAATCCCTGTTCTCCAGAAATTTACATTATAATGAGAAAAGAAGGAAGTTGAAAGAGGAGTAGGGAGGAGAAGTTTTGTGCCTGGGGCCATTGGGTGAGGAGTTGTCCAAGAAAGATGGAGAAGTAGTGCTGAGAGAACAATAAGGGACATTTGGAGCTCCACCCAAAATGGAGGAACTCACCAAATTCACCAATGAGAGGAGGGGACTAGCAGAATGGAAGGTAATAGGGTGAGAATGTTGTAGATGGGAAGGTCCAGAGGAGTGGAAAACCTACAGCCTAGAGGCTGCATGTGGTTCTCTAGGTCCATTGATGTCAAAAGGCTTCACCTGAGGACCTAGGGGCACACATGTGACCTTGAGAATGCATGTTCCCCATGCATGGGAATAAGAATAAAACTATGTTCTTTTCAAAACAACAATAACAAAAAGAAGACAATCTTCACTATAAGATGTTCTTTATAATTAAGAAAAAGGTCACTTGTTGTAAAGAGAAAATGTTGAGCAAATATTTAAGTATAAAACATCAGAGGTGCTGAATATTTCTATATCCGTACATTTTGGTCATCTAAAAATCAGAATTGATATCAAAAACAGTCAGTTTAGAAAAGCGATACCTTCTGTGAGACCAAGTGCTAAGGGCATTTGAATTTTCACGAACCCAAGGGCCATTATAACAAAAAGTGAAAATCACATCACTCAGTATCATAGCAAAAGCAATGCTGAGTCATTTATATTGAGATTTTGAGAGGCAATTTCAGTAAGCTAATTCCTGCTCACACAGCACTACATTATTAAATGTTTCACTCGAAGAATTATAAAAAAAATCTCTTTTCATTGCTACATACATGTGAAAATGTTTCCTGTCACATACTTCTTATTATCTTTGTTAATAAAATGAATACCTTCAGTTCAATTCTATTTCACTTGGTCCCGGATACAAAATTTTAAAAAGTGTTTTAAACAATTTTCAAATGTGTTTAATGATTGTAATTTTAAAGAAAGAAGGAATGAAAAGTGAGTACATAGAAGACAAGCACTTTCAGTTTTATGTTGCTTCAGTCTTACATGATTTCTTAGGATCCTAAACAGAATTTTGAATGAAATTGTGCAAAGACTTTATTACTGGAGGTGTACATGTAACAATAGCAAACTTAAATTAGTCCATGTATATCTAATTGACAGCAAATCAGCATGATAGTCAACTCATTGGGAAATGTTTTCTCTCAGTATAATAGAATCTGATTTTTCCAAATGTTGTGAACATGTTGCATTTGCCATTGAGGTAATTTTGAGAATTTTATTTGTAACTCCAACCTTTATTTTCCTACAAATAATGAGAGTTGAATAAGAGAAAAAAATAATAGTTTTGCTTCTATTGTGTGTGTTTCTTTACTTATTGAGATTTAAGTTGTACTGAGAATTTATGAGTACCCTCTATATATCTTTATTTTCAAAGACCAGTAATATGACCTTTGTCTTTGTTTATGAATGATGGTAATTTGATCCGATGTGGTCCTTCAACCCTTTGATGTGTAGTACTTCCTGTATATAACTTTAAAGTGCCCATTCGATATGTAAGTTAGCAAGCACTCAAGAATTACTAATATTTATAAATAATACAGGATAGAAATGGCCCAGCATATGTATTCCTGGAGAAAGCCAAGAAGAAACATGAATAAGAATCAAAGTCCTAAATCTGTAGAAGAAGGCTTTGTCGTCACTTCAAAAAGATCCTAAAATAACATTCATTGAGTCTTTTAATAACAACATTATTAAAGCCCAGATTCAACTCATACAAAATGGCTTTCCTTCATTAAAAAGTCACTTTAGAAATCAGATGAATCTGCCCCCAGAGGCAAATAAAAATTCTTTAGGGTACAGTGTAAAAATTATTTTGTCACTGAGCTACATCTGTGGGATGTTATGTTGCTGTTGTCAGAGAGTGAAGTCCTGTCATTGATGCATGTGACAGGTGTAGCATAAACCCTCTTATTTCTGTCTGCATATTAGTTAGTAGAAGAAAGGCCCACCTCGAGTGATCAGAAGAGAGCTTGGTTTCCACATTGATTTAATCTGTAGCTTTTTCTTGGCTTTTATTTTGGTGATTCTATGTTTTCAGCACCTGTTAACTTGGAACTCCGCTGAAGCCTCTGTTTTCTCTTCTCACAGACTGTCAATTGGTCATCAGATTGTAGCAATTTTTAGCTACTATCAACTGAGGCCAGATTCAAGTGGGTGACCTGAAGGTCAGGGGCTCATTACTAATCCTCTGTTCAATTCAGGCCCCTGGTTATTATGTGTCATTTAGTAGTCTTGATTCATGCACACATCTCCTAGCAACATCAATAGGACTTCTGTGCAGGGGATTGAAAGTGATGAAGGGCCCCAAGTTTATTGAAAGCATACAATAGGGAAACTGGATTAGTGATGTGATCTGTACGGCTGTGGCATCCTTTTGCTGAAAATGAAGGAGATTCTGTGGGTGCAAGGAAATTCTTGCCTGTGTGTAGGCAAGAAGTGGACATAACACTGATTGAATATGTTAGCAACAAAAGTTCTCTTAAGTAAATACAATATTTTAATTATTCTTTCCCTCTGGGGTAATATTTATTTAGGGATGCATGCCAGTGATTTGTGGTCCTTTAAATTCTCAATTTCAGGAAAGCTTTATCTATATCTAGTATACTTGTGACTGAATATTTCTATCTGCAGGAAATGTTGCTACAATGAAGGATCTGCTTATTCAGATTAATTATTTTGCTTATTCAGATTAGTTAATGCTCTCAAGGTTATGTCAATTTAGGGAGTTAAATTTTATTTCAGGGGTCATGTGAACTAAAAGACCTATTTGGGCAGAATTATTCAGAGTGTCTTCATGAAATGAACTGGATTCATTTATTCACTCATTTTTTGCAGATCAGCATAATATAGTTCTGGTTGAAATCTGACTTATTATCTCCTTTAATTCCTGAAAGATGTAGAACTGTGCTGACTATCCTTTCCACATCTGTATTCAGTGGAGCCACAGCTGACCTCTGCTGTGGGTCTGACGGAGGGTATAACTGGGAGAACCTGAAAAGGGACAAGTAGGGCTGGAATTTGCACAATAAATGAATGGAGGACTAAATTGACCCAGGAAACACTGGTACAAAGCAGAGAATAAATGTTTATAATAATGCCATTTGGACAATTAGAACAGTAGTTTGTAGAGTTGTTTCCTGGAAATATTTTTCTGTAAAGTTCAACTCATTTCCATTTCACCATGCTGAAAAACTTGTTTTTACTAAAGTTTAGGAATGGAAATATAATTGCAGTTATGAAAACCTCAATTGCTTCCATGCACATTTGAAAAAAATTAATATATCATTGGTTACAATTGGGGCAGAAACTTTCATCCTAAATATGCATCGTAGTTTGTGTGTGTGTGAGTGTGTTTATGTGTTCATATATATTCTGTTTTTCTAGAAAATATAGTGTACCAGAGAAACATTCAGGGGTTGGTGATCCTCTTTTCCAAAGGTGAACTGATTAAATAAATAATTCCAGAGATAATAAAGGTTGTTGCAGTTAACAAATGAAAAAGAGCTTGGCATTTTTTCAGCCCTTATTCATATAGATCTAATAGGAAGCAGATGGCCCATTTGTGGAGGCTCTGGATTAAAAGACATTTGAACCCTTATGGTGTTCCCACTAATGGGCGAAGTGAACCACTTCTAACATCTTAGAGAGCTGTCAGCTGCGTTAGATAATAGGTGTGCTTGATTAGCTCTAACGGTATTTGTGCCTTATGGTCTAATATGACCAAAGCCCAAAGCAAAGGTAGATGGCATTTTAACTTGAGTGCTGTCATTAAAAACAGAGATTTATTTTCTTTTACCTTGATGGGACTTTGAATGGAAGGAATAATTATGTTTTTTTTTTAAATTTTTATCTCATGGCTCATTACTTTTCTCAATCACATTTATTCATAGTTTTAGTTCACATGTGTATTTCTAAGGAGAAAATGAATTTCCATTGTATCTCTATAATTTTAATGCTTTTATTTCTGATGAGTTTAATGAGTATAGGTATAGTATCCAGTTATGTGGAAAATACCCCTTCACCCTACAAAAACCAGGCTATGGAACAATGAACAAATGACATTTGTAGAAAAGAGAGTATTTGCATGTGCATTTTTCACATTTAGCTTTCAAGACAGAACATGGCAATTTACTTTATAAGTTCATCTTGCTCTATATTTTATTATGATCTCAGCTATCTTGAACAAGCCGGTTCTTTGGCCTTAATTTTTATTTAAAAACTTATCTTACATTTTGCTTATATCCATGTCTTTCCATATAATCCATAAATGCAATCACACAATTGGCTTTATGTTTTCAGGTGTGAAACATAATAAGCCACACTAAATTAAATCTTAATAAATAAAAAAATGAAGCATTATGAATGCATAGAAATATAGATTTATAGATCATGGGAACAATAATCATACATTCTCAAACTTCTTTTATGTAATTCTGCCTGAGATTAATGTGACTGTACATCTTTATGTATTTGTTTCTCAAGTATGCCAAAAAAATAATGATGTGAGTAACTTACTCAGAGGACCTAATTAAGGAAGTCCAAATTAATAGGCAATGGAAAGCAGCTGTAAATTTTTATTTTAAAAAATGTATTCTGAATTTAAGAATGTCCATAACAAAGAGAACATTTTCAAAAACAGAAGAGTGGATTATATCAGAAACAATGAATCAATTATATACAGCTTGCTTTTTAAAATGTACATAATAAATTCAACAAGTTACTTTCAAAATTCTCCTGTTTGTATATTTCCCTCTTCTTTTTCTGCATTTTGAAATAATCTTATATGTCCCTTATAATTTCTTTCTTCTCCCCTCAATATTATCACTAATTTGTGGTAATCAATATGCTTATAAAAATTAAGCATCCAAAAGGCCACATATTTTCCATATACACAAATCTATATTTCATTCTTGATCTTTCATTCATCTGTCACCTGTCAGGAGTCAGGTAGCATATTTCCTTATTGATGCCCTGTAGTTTTGATTGATCATATATTCGTCAGAGTTTGTAAGTCTTTCCATGTTGTTTGTCTTTACTATCGATTACTTGTTATAAAATATCTTCCTGCTTCTGCTCATTTCTTTGGATCATTATATAGAAGTCATCCAGGTTTCTCTGAAAACAGACGTTTTAACATCTCTTGTAATAATAAAGTATTCGTATCTTTATATTTTATTTTAGTTAATTTTTTTTGCTTTTTGGAGGGGGGTGGCAGAATAATTGGGGTGATTTGCCCAAGGCCACACCCAAATTTGAACTCGGGCCTTCCTGACTCCAAGGCTGGGGCTATATTCACTGTGCCTCCTAGGCACCCCAAGTATTCATATCTTAATAAATATCCTTCTCCCTATTCTATCTTATGAAATTTCATTTTTTAACAATTATTTATTTGTTAATTAACAATATTATTTAATTAACAATAAAGACAATGCATACAAGACTTATTGTACTCATGTTATACTGTGTTTGAGAGATCATGCTCTGAGGCACAATAGTATAGTGTGCAGAAGTGGAAAGCAGGAAGACATAGGTTCAAATCCTGTTTCAGGCACATTTTTATGCTGTGACTATGGAAGCTCTCTGTTCTTCCTTTTTTTGATTTATAAAATAATAATACTTATTTGGTAAATTTCATAGGGTTGTTTTAAGAAACAAATGAGACAATTGGTATCTTGTATAATTCAGAGAATCATCTAAATTTCAGTTTTATCTGTTAGATAATTTACACGACTTTTTTCATAGTATTTCATGACAACTTACATCTATCTATATATCTATCTGTCTGTCTGTCTGGCTATCCATCTATCTATCTATATGATAAAGACTAGTTCTCTTTTTCTCACCCAAACTGGAAATTCAGGGGCAGATCCAATTACCAATCAGCATGGGACTTTCAATCTTGTCCATTTCTAGCCTTGGCAGGTTTACTTCTTCCTTAGGCAACCTGGGTGTGCTACCCTCCTCCAAACCCCAATACTGATGAACTTAGTAAAGATACCAGATTGGCATAGCCCCCCACACTTCAGAACTGCTGAACTCAAGATCTGCCATCCTTCGTGTTCCCAATAGCTGAAATTTGCAGCCTAATATACTTAACTTTCTCTTTTTTATGACACAGCCTTAGCTTCATCTTTCCTCCACTGTTCCCATTTTTTAAACCTTTAAATTGTAAGTCACCTAATTGGGTGATAGTTATATCACATATGTAGTGGAGGGAAAACTCTTTGTTCTTTTTCTACTATTTCTCTAAGGGTGAAATTATTTCCTGACATGATAGGAAACAGAAAAATAGCATTAGAGGCCACTCAGTTTGAGAGTGAGAGAGAGAAAAGAGAGGAAAGAGGAGAGAGAGAGAGAAAGAGACAGAGAGAGAGACAGAGAGAAAGAGACAGAGAGAGAGAGACAGAGAGAGAGACAAAGAGAGACAGAGAGAGACAGAGACAGAGAGATAGAGAAAGAGAGAGAGACAGAGAGACAGAGAGAGAGAGAGAGAGAGAGAGAGAGAGAGAGAGAGAGAGAGAGAAAGTACTGAGGTATAATTATTTCTATTTTCTCTTAAACATTGTTAGCCTAGGGGATGTGCCTTCCAGTTTCAAGATACCATCTCTGTTTGATTATTGGAGAAAAGAAAACCTATTATCAACAATGATTAGCATTTTTCCCCAACAAATAGCCATTCCATAATGGACACACATAGTGATTGTCAAAGAAACCCGTTTATTCAATGCTATAACAAAAAAAAATTAGAGAAAGTATACATAGATGAATATTCTGATTGTTTGTCCTTTGTTTTTGAAGAGGACCAATGACATAACCAGTAATGTCTTAACTTGAGCATGATTTGGATTTAAGTAAGGCAAGTTTGCATGAAGTCATCAGTTTTACTCTCTCTTCCAGAGCAGGACAAAAGTCAGAATGACTGGCAAAGGTCTGGATGAAGTAGATGGCCTTGATGTTTTTGTTGTCTGACCAAGCTCTAAGCACGCCAAAGTTCTTACTTCAGCTGCCTTCATGGCCATTGGCATAAACTGTTCTCATCTGCCTATTCTACCCGAAGTCTTCACATGCTTGGGGTATACTTCCCTCTGACTCATCAATCGGTTTGAGGCCTGAAGGTTATCCTCATAGATGAATATATACAAGACAACAAAAAGTGAAAGATATCTCTCATTGGGAGAAAGAAAACTAAGCTCAAACAAGCGAATGTACTAGGGGCATTCCATGATGTCGCTAGTGCAGCAAGCTTGGGATTGGGACATGAAGGAGACTGATAGCTCTTCTTCCCAGAAGCTTTTCCTGCAGCAACCTGAAGTGGGTTTGGCATAGTCCATCTAAGTCAAGAGTGCCTGAGGCCCCCCAAAATCCAGCAACTTGAAGAAGGCTAAAGATAATGAAGTTCCTTTCCTTGACAACTCTATCCAATTCCCCATGCAGATATAGAGCACTGATCTCTACCAATAAGAGAGATCCCATAACAATGTGCTATTGAATGGGTTACACCAATAATGCAAGTTTGTATGTAAAAATAAATGATCAAGACATTCATTACACAGAAGAACAATGTTATAAAATTAAATAAAAATTTAAATGTATACTAACAAGTTTAAAAGTCAACTGAATGGGGCTGGGTCCACAATGGTGCATGGCTCCTTTAAAGCTTACATGGTTTTAGGGTGCATCAATAGAAAACTAGTGCTTATGACAAAGGAAGTAATAGAGTATCTCTGGTATTCATATTTGAGATACAACATTTGTAACGTCTTGGTCAATTCTTGGCATCTCATTTCAAAAAGGACTTTGAGAAACTGGTGCATAGGCCCAGGAGTAATGACTGGGTAAATAACTAGTAAAAATTCTAGAAATTATGTTAGGTAGAGGAGGAGTAAAAATAAAGTAGATATTTTAAACTGAAGAAAAGAGTTACAGAAAAATGCAAATCCAGAATTGAAAATAACTTAATTGGTCATCTAATCCAATCATTACCTTAAAAAATTAGTCCCCTCTACTATGTACCTAACAGGTAGGTATCCAGTCTTTGCTTGAAGATTTCAAATGAGGGGAAGCCCACCACTTCTCGTTTTACTTTTGGATAGCTCTAATTGTTTGGGCATTTTCCTTACATCAAGCCTAATTGGGTGAAGAGTGATTGTCATGTGCAAAACATTCAGGGAATTTTGTTCAAGATTAATGAAATATATTGGAGATATAAAAAGCAGAAGAAGCATGCCAAGTAGGTGGGAGTTACATAGAGACAGATTTTGATTTGGCATAAGAAAAGATTTTCTAATAATTAGAAATATCTGAAAAAAAGTCTGCCTCACAAGGTAGTTAACTTACTACTCTCTGTCACTGATGGAGTTGAAAAAGAGACTTGATAAAGAGATATTGAGATAAAATTGAGATAAATAAGAGATATTGTAGAGAAATGTTTTGAGAAGTTGGACTGGATAACCAGTTTGATTTTGTTTTCTTTACAATATTCAACCAATATTGCCAAAAGCGCTATGTGGTTTTGGTCCCTGATATGTACATTTATCAATTTTATTTTATCAAACTATCAATATTTATTTATCAATTTATTTTCAGATCCAAATTCTCCCCTCCCTCCAAACCCTAGCCAACCCAATGCTCATAATACATAAGAAATCACACAAAACATAACATGTATATTTACTATATCACTTACACTGTTTACTGTTTATCTTACTACCTCTTAAATTAGGATGCTAATTTTTGTTATGTCTTCATTTTTGAGTCAGTTTTCCTTTCATCATGCATTATTAATTTGTGTCTTTTCACTTTTTTGAAACAACACCCATGTGGGTGGCTCATCAAACAGATAGGGAAGATAGGAATTTCAGGATGATGGTTTGGAAGGCTACCTGTGGGATATATTTTCCCTCTTGTTTTCTTTACTTCATTTTAAAATAAAGGAACATGGTTACAAATATTAATGCATGTATCTAATATATATTAGTCATTTAAATCCTTTGATTGCCTTAAAAATTCTGCTACCCCTTGTGCTTAGAGAGTAGTCACTCAATTCTAGTTCTTTGGTTTCCATGGCTTCCAAGTATTATTCATTTTGTTTAATAAATATCATTACTGACACTCATATTTCCAGCAGCTATGGCAATTCCATCCAAATGCAGCACACAATAGTTATGACAGACTGACTTAATGTGATCCTGAAAATTAATTTCCATTGCAACTTCTGCCATTAGGAATGAAGTAGCTGCATACTGAAATGATTTTCAACAGAGTTCTCAGCCCTAGTTCTAGCCTCCTGTATGGCCAACATAATTGTAGATAGGCATAAATAAAACATACTTGATATGGAGAGCTTTTACATATTACAAGATCAATAATTTAGAGGGGATGCCTTTCTTAGCAGCCAAGACTTGACATAATCAAACTCACAAACTGCCAGTATTTTGATCCTATGAAGGTCTCCTTTCTCTGCATTATAATTGTGGGGGGGGGGGAGGATCCTTTACATTTAATGACTTCAAATAGAGCTTATTTTTAAATGGAATGAGATGTCATGAGTGGTTAATGTGATCTCATAAACAAATAGAAGCACTATTTTAAGTAGCCAAACACAATTAAGGTGGATTTATCCTTTGGCATTGTAAGATCAGTAAAAGCATGTTCCTGAAATTTGAAAAGATCATTTATGAAGATATGAAGACTGAGTGCAATTGTGTTTACATCCTTTAAAACATTTCCTCTCTCCAAATCCATCCCCTCCACCTCCTCCAAGATAAATGACAAGAAATTGGCTGCAAGAATAAGGTTATCCTCTTTGTCCTCATAAAACTGAATTCATGCAGACAAAACATCTGATTTGATTATTGGAGTAGTAAGTTTCAAGATTCCACAAGTAATTATAGCTATCTCTAGTCAAAAGAATAAATTTCTAACATCCAATCGAAAAAAAAAAGAATCTAAAGAGTGAGGCTAATGGATAGAAATTTGTTGAAATCATAAAGACCTGAATACAAGTTCTATCCATGACTCACATTGACTTTTGACCCTAAGCAAGACTTATATATGTTCCAGACAGCTCTCTAAGGCTATTAATATCAATGAAATTGCTAGTCTGCATTGGTAGGGTGAGTTACTTCACTGGGAGATCCCTATGCCAATCGATTTATGTGTTTTGACCAACATAACCCATACATCTTTATCTACAGTTATAAATTGTATTAATATTTCATTTTTTGTTCCTATACATATAATTTCTAGAGGATTATGAACCATCAGATCAATGGCAGATTCCCTGCTTGCTAGATGGAGGGCAACCTATTTAGGAAGCATTATAACCACTGTTTCTAAATATATCTTTTCTGTAGTGGTTTGAAATCACACCAATCTCAAATCCAGTTTGAGATTTGATCTTTAGTAAAACAAAATGTACAAGTTCTCTCTTTCATATTGAGGATTGAGCAAAATTTCTTAAGAATGCATCATCTGTTGCATGCGTTTCCCCATCTCTAATCATTTACAATAAGAGGAGATAGGGAGCATAGGTAGTAGACCTATACATTCATCAGTATAAGGATTTCCTGTATGAAGAAATCCATGAAATACAGGTATATTTTCTACAACTTAGAATTTTAAAGAATTAATGAGAATTACTGAGAAGTTAAGCAGCTGGTCTAAGGTCATGTAGTGATATGACCTTGAATACAGGTTTTCTTGCATCTGAGGCTGGGTCTCTATTGAACCCAAGGCCTATGATTCACAAATTGACATTATCAATGCTGTATTGTCATTTTCTTCATTTTATTAAACATTTCCAAATCGAATGTTCATCAGTTTTGGAATGTACTTGGGAGTTTTGTGAGAAGGGGTAGATTTTACCTCTGTCATGGATTACCTGATTTATTATTAAAGTCACAGTTCTTGATCCTTTGCTTTGTGCCAGATCATAAGCAAAATTCAGACAGAGACAAGAGGAGCTGTTTTGTTCTATTTCTGAATTTTCCGTTTGAGTGCCACTTATATCCAAGGACAGAATAGAGCTCTATTTTGGCCGAGTGACAACACTTAAGTAGATGGAAAGTTACATTCATCAAGAGACCAATGGATTCAGGAAACATTCTTGTTTCCTGAATCTATATGTCTCTTGCAGCTTGATTATCTTGCTTCTAACTATACCTACTTTTGTACTCTAGATAAGGTTTACAATGCTTCTCCTCTGAAAGATCGTAATAACTTCGTAAATGGTCCTGGTACTGGAGTTACTAATAGAAGTCTCTCCTTTCTCCAATCTGATGTCCACAGATGTTAAATTTTGCTCAAGCATGAGTCTGCCTATAACAGTCCTATGCTGAATAGACCACAGTAGCTACTTATGGCCTTCAGGAAAAAAATATAATCGCCTCTATTTGGCATTTAAATCCCTTACAAATTTGTTCCAATGTACTTTTCTAGAATCATACATTACTGTACATTACACACTATTGTACAATCATACTGATTTTGTTGTTCCTCACACATAACATTCCTTTACATTCCATTATTCTTCTGTGCCTTTAAACTGGCTCTCCCCACATGTCTAAACTGCAATCATTATTCACTGCTGCCTCTTTGAATCCATCAAGCCACCTCCTACATGAGGTCCTTTATGATTCTTCCTCATGTTACTATATCCCCTCACCCCCACAAAAAAAGACAAAAACTAAAACAAAATTAAAAACAAACAAACAAACAAACAAAAGACTTTGTATATATTTCCCCAGGGTTTTTAGTGATTCCGGCTCCTTCACAAGACATGTGGTTGATACCTTGCTAGAAGGATTTATATACACATAAATACATGTATATGTGTACATATAGATAGACATACACACTCATACACACATATATATGTACACATACATATGCCCCCAAACCCAAACGTAAGGACTATTTCAAGCCTGAGTACCTAGTACAATTGCCTGGTAAAGAGTAGGTGCTTAATAAATGCTTGTAGATTGCTTCATTTAGAGACTTAGCCCTATACTGTCTAATGGGAACCATAGCTCCTTACAATTTAGCAACACTAGTGCAAAAAGAGAGAACATGTTTGGAAGATTATATCAATATATTTTTACATTAATTCTTCTCTGTACTAAGTGGGAAAGGGTAATGGGTAACAGCATTTGAAAATAAACTATTACATAAAGTTCATGCATTTTCTTTAACATGAGTTTTCTCCCTTTGCCTTATTATACAATTTCTCTTTATTTGAGTTTAAACATAAAATATTTTAAGGTAAATGATGGAAATGACCATTTTTTTGTCACCTAGATTACAAATGGTTTAAAAAAATTTATTTTCTTACAAAGTAATAAGCAGTTGATTACCATAAATCCAAATTTCAATGTCTTAAAAATTGGTGATTTTTAAAATTTAATTAAAAATTCTTATCTACTAACATCCATTTGGAAATTAGTAGAGAAAGAACTAGGCCCTGTGAGAGAAGGCTAGTCTTACTTTGAGGTTCATGGATCTTTCCATTTTCTCAGTCTACTTTATATTCCTTTAGTTGTATGTGGATATCCTCTTATGTCAAGGTTGGTGTTTCACTTGGAGGGATGGATTTTACCATGTGACTCTGTCATATTGTATTGAAAAAGGAAAGAGAAAGAAACTTTTAAAGAAGAATTTGAAAGGAGGTCAATAGAACAAGTACAGTAAGTACCTCCCCAAAACCCAAGAATGCTTTAATAACTTGGTTTTAATGATAAAACATTGGAAGTCTGTTTGCTTTGTAAAGAGTGAATGTTTAAAGTGGCGAGTCTCTTCCAATCACTTTGGTCCTAGGTAGCCAGGGCAATGAATAGTGGTATACGTGTGTATGAAGGAATAAAGGGAAGGGCCAGAGTGGCCCTTTAAGATCAGTGCCCACTGTTATAGTAAAATATTGACTTTCTCATAACAATAAATTCACTTTTCAGGTTTTCAGCCATGAACAGAATGCCAATGGGATGTAAATGAAGAAATGGCCCTAGATGATTGGCATTTTTCTTCTTGTTGCCAGCCTTTTCCTAGTACCCACACATAGAAGCCCATTGATTTGTATGCCGGACTAAATCACTCCCTCTGTAGCTTGACTCTGGAGCAGATGTATTTGACCACGAGGGCTCATAGCATTCAGTGAGTTATTTCATGTTGAACTGTTTACTCAAATGCTTGACTTTTTGGCTCTGTTTGCTAACAACTCCTCAGACTGAGGCTCTAAAGCCTACTGTGGGTTCCCCCCCTTTTCAGTTCTCCATTTTAATCTTCTTCAGTCTAGCAGTGGATCATTAATCCTGAAAGAAAATGCATTTATTTCCTTAAGAGACATTGGTCTAATGTTCTAACACCATTACTTTAGTAAGAGACAGGCAAACAAAGGTGAGTTCCGCTCTTTTGGAAACTACTGTCATTCATTCTATTTCTGAATTCTCCAGCTTACAAAGAGATGTCTTTGTTTTACCTAAGTACTGGCCATAAATAACGGGTTAAGTATTAAGACTTCTACTTAGGCTGTGTGGGCAAGATTTTCAGGACATTCCTGGGAAAAAAGAACAGGGATGTGGAAGAGAAGCAGTTCTTTAAACTGAAGAGGTAAAGCCCATGATATATAGAAAAGAAAGGGCTTATGAAAAAGGAAATGACTTTATAGAGCCAAACAGTTCATTCCTTTTACCATGATCATGCACAAAGATCAAATGAAGTCATGTTAATTTCGAGTTGAGTGATCTACCTAACTTATTAAGGGATATCATCAAACCATTCAATCATTACATCATAGGATTAAAAAGATCTATACTTGGGATGGCTCTCAGCGGTTTACGGTGAATTAGAAATCATCTAATTTCCTCATTTAGCAGTTAAGGAGATGGAGATACATAGACGTTAAGTGACTTGGAAAATGTCTTCAACCACATTCCTCCTAATTTTCAGGATTGCTGAAAGGTAGCAGGGAGATATGTAATAGACCCATGGGACAGTGAAAGTTGGAATTTGGTGGAAATCTATTTTTCCTATTACAAACAGTTTTGTTAATGTTCAGTCATTTGTCACGTCTGACTCTTCATACTTCCATTTAGGGTTTTCTTGGCAAAGATATTGCAGTGGTATGTCACTTCCTTCTGTAACCCATTTTACAGATGAAAAACTGAGGCAAGCAGTATTAAGTCATTTGCTCAGGGTCACACAACTACTGAATGTCTAAGATGATTTTTTAAAAGTTTGCATGACTCCAGGACAGGAATTTATCTACTGAGCCACGTAGCTGCCTATGTTACAAGTAGGACAAAATGAAAATTTTTATTTTGTAATAGCAATATCTAGGATACATACTCTTGGCAAATGTTGTTTCCATGAACATTTTTAAAAGGTAGCAGGATTGGTTTAAATTAATCTCAATCCTTGATATCAAAATCATAGCCCAATAGTGTGAGATGGTTGGGGATGAAAAAAAAATATTTTTTTCAAGCTACACAGGACCCTCTCATATATTGCTAAAGGGCTCATTCATTAAAAGCAAGGAACTTAAAACAAACAACATAATGATGCATTAGTGCACAATTTCAAACAATATTTTATAACAGGTGACTGTTGAAAAACATAGCACGTGAAGAGAAGTAGAGGAAAAATTGGGAAGAGAAATGAGAATGATGTTAGAAGATTATGAATTGAGTCAACAACCTGACTGAAGAAAATAACACCTTAAAAATGGACCAAATAAAATGGCAAAAGAGGCTCAAAAAGCCAATGAGGAGAAGAATGCCTTAAAAGGCCAAATTTGCCAGATGAAAAAAGAATCTCAAAAACTCACTGAAGAGAAAAAGTCCTTCAGAATTACATTGCAGAAAATGAAAACTAGTGACTTTATGAGAAAAAAAAGGTACTATTAAACAGATCCAAAGAAATGAAAAAAAAAATAGAAGGCAATGTGAAATATCTCATGGGAAAAACCATTGACCTGGAAAATAGATCCTGGAGAGATAATTTAAAAATTATTGGACTACCTGATCAAAAAAGAACCTAGAAATCATCCTGAAAGAAATTATCAAGGAAAATTGCCCTGATGTTTTAGTACCAGAGGACAAAATAGAGGTTCAAAGAATCCAGCGACAACATTTTGGAAAAGATCCCAAAAGGAAACTCCTAGGAATGTTATAGCCAAGTTCTGTCGTTCCCAAATCAAGGAGAAAATATTACAAGCAGCCAGGAAGAAACAATTTGAATATTGTGGAAACACAATCAGGATAACATAGGATCTGACAGCTTCTACATTGAGGGATCAAAGGACTTGGAATATGATATTCTGGAGGTCAAAGCAGTTTGGAATAAAACCAAGAATCACCTACCCAGCAAATAAATATCATGTTTCAGGGCAAAATATGGTCATTCAATGGAAGAGAGGACTTTCAAGCTTTCATGATGAAAATAACAGATTTGTATAGAAAATTTGACATTCAGATACAAAAAGCAAGAGAAGCATGAGAAGGTAAAAAGGGAAAAGAAATCATAAGGAACTTATCAAAGTTGAACTATTTACATTCCTGTGTGGAAAAATGATAATTGTAACTCACAAAACTTTTCTCAGTGTGAGAACAGTTGAAGGGAATAGCAATGTGTGTGTGTGTGTGTGTGTGTATACACACACACATACATATGTGTATGTATGTATGCATTTATGTATGTATGTGTACAGGTATACATACACAGAGGGCACAGGACCAATAGAATAGGAAGGGATGATACTTCAAAGGTGAAATTAAAGGGTGAGAAAGCAATATAATGAGAGGAGATGTGGAGAGACAGAATGGGGTAAGTGATTTAGAAGAGGCAAGGGATAACTGCTACAATGGAGGGGAAGAACACGAAGGCTAAGTGGCTTAGGGAGGGAATGACATACTCAGTAAATATGGTATCTCACCCTACAGGAGAGTAGGGGGAAAGGGGATGAGATGGGGGATGATGGAAGGGAGGTCAGGCTGGTGGGGAGGGAAGTTGGAAGCACACCGTTTTGAAAAGGGACAGGATCAAAGTGGAGAATAGAACAAGTGGGGGAGGGATAGGATGGAGCGACATATAGTCAGTTTTTTACAACATACCCACCAACAAAATTTTTTGCACAACTACACATGTACATCCTATATTTAATTGTTTGTCTTTACAGTAAGGGTGGGTGATGAAGGAGGAAGAGAAAGAATCTGAAATTCAAAGTTAAAATCAAATGTTTAAAATATATATTATTATTATTTTACATGTACATATACCGGCACTGGGGCATAGAGATCCACCGTGCCCTGCTGGAAAGTTGGATGGGGGAAGATATGGGAGACAGCAGATTGGGTTAGGGGATATTTAGTGAGATCGCCGTTTTGGGGGTAGTGGGCAGGGGAACATGGGGAGAAAATTTGTAACCCAAAATCTGGTGGAAATGAATGATTTAAACTAAAAATAAACAAAAAATTTAATTAAAAAAAGAAAAACGTGGTACATTGTCTGATTTAGAGAATGAAAGATTATGAAAACAAAATAAAAGAAGAACCAAGCAAAATTTGAGGGAAATTATATGTATTGGTGTTTTTTTCGGTTATTTTCACTCACATACACAATAATCCAAGTCATTAATAAAATTTCAAATATAAAGAATAAAAATAAATTGACTCCACCTATTGTTCTTGTGTATCTCTTTATTGAGTGTTTATAAAAGTCTATAAAAGTTTCTGTTTTATACGGTTTCTTAAATCTAATAAAATAATAACAAAATTTGTTCTTTCTGAATTTATTCTTTCTATTAAATATTATCAATGCATTATCTTACACATTTTAAGTATTTTAATCTTTCACTACTTAATAAAACCCTTGTCCCAAAGAAGTTGTACTTTGTAACAAGTATTTGTAGCTATATATTGCTACTTCAGGATATTAAACAGCAGTGTCTAGAATGATATAATGATACACTAAAATCTGAGATTGTTACTCAAGAGTAATTTAACCCCTTAAAATATGATTTAAAAATAATGAATCAGATTTTGACAAATTGTTCCCTTTTCTACCAAGTCTTTATCTCAAGAGATAGAAAATGAGACTGTGGAAAGATACTAGACTGAGAGTAAGATGACCTGTTTTTGACTCCCTATTAGACCACATGTGGCAGATGTAACTGCATGACCTTGGATGTGTAAAAGGAAGAAAAAACTGTGGGCTAAAAGTCTGGAGACCTGCATCCCAATTCTATGCTACCTTTCTGTAGTTCGTTGAAAAGTTACATAATGTCTCTAGGTCTCAGTTTATGATTTGTAACTTTAGGAGACTGAATAACATGAATGTTAAGATCCATTCAAGCTCTATCTCTTTATCCTTTATAGCTTACATTTCTTCATTATTAATTGAGGTGAATAATAATCATGTTACCTTTAAAGGATTGCTATGAGAATAAAGGAGTTAATATACTTAAAACATTTTGCAAAGCTTAACTGCTATGCAATGTAAGTTATTATTTTCAACCAGAATATCTTGAAATTGAGATGAATGAAAAAAAAAAACAGAGAGATAGAGTTTCTGGGTAATGAATAGAGTTTCTGGTAATTAGTAATAATGTATTAATTAGGCTAACTGATAATAAATTGGTCAGTAGGCTCTCTTTGTAAGCAAATACCCATAGTGGAAACACTGAATACTTTAATATACTTTAGAAAAGGGGGCATCTGGCAGATGGAAATCAATGCTGATTGTGAACAATTAATGAGAGCGTGGGCATAGTCAAATGAGAAAAATTAATACATTCATCATTTTGAAAAATTTGTATCTTACTCTTTTCCACTAGTTCAATTTTTTTTTCTGCTGGGGAGCAGGAGATTTGCATACAATATGCTTATGCTATGAAGTCAGCATGGGGCACTTCATTAATAAGAATTCTGAATTCTGAATTTCCTTTAAAATGTGCTACTTATTTCACTCAGTATCAGCTATATGTCTTTCCAAACTTTAATGAAATCTTTAGTTTGTCATTTCTTTTTATTGTAAATAGTATTTAATTTTTTTCCAATTACAAGTAAAGATAGATTTTGGAATTCATTTTTATAAGATTTTGAGGTTCATGTTTTATCTCCTTCTCTTTAATTTTTTCTTCCCAAAATGCCAAACAATCTGATATAGGTCATGTATGTATAATCATATAAACATATTTCCTCATAAGTCACGTTCTTAAAGAAGAAAGAGATCACAAGTAAAAAAAATGCTAACAAAAAATTAAAGTGAAAATAATGCTTTGATCTGCATCCAAACTAGATAGATTTTTCTCAGTAGCATTTTCCATAATGAGTCTTCTGGAATTGTCTGTGATAATTTTGTTGCTGTGAAGAGTTAAATAAATCATAGTAGATTATCATTCAACATCGCTATTACTGTATGCAATATTCTCCTATCTCTGCTCACTTTACTCAACATCTTTTTATATCAGGCTGTCCAGAATTTTCTGAAATGCACCTGCTCATCATTTCTTATAGCACAAAACTGTTCTATTACACTTATATGCCATAACTTGTTCAGGCATTCCCAAAAGACATTACCTCAATTTAAAATTTTGCTGCCACAAGAAGAGTTGCTATAAATATTTTTGTACCTATAATTCCTTTTTTCCTTTTTCATGATCTTTTTGGGATACCAACTTAGCAATGATATTGCTGGGTCTTGTCCTTTGTGTATAGTTCTAAATTGCTCTCCAGAATGGTTGATCAGTTCACAATTACACCAGCAATGCATTAGTATTCCAATATTCCCAAATCTTCTCCAACATTTATCATTTTCCTGTTTTGTAATGTTAACCAATGTGATAGGTATGATGTGGTAACTCAGAGTTGTTTTAATTTGTGTTCTCTAATCTATAGTGATTTAGAGCATTTTATATGAATATAAATGGCTTTAATTTCTTGATCTTAACACTGCCTATTCCTACTCTTTGTGTATTTGTCAATTGAGGAATGACTTCTATTCTAATGAATTTGACTCAGTACTTTATGTATTTGAGAAATGAGGTCTTTATCAGAAACAATTGCTGTAAAAATTGTTTCCCATATTTCTTCTTCCCTTGTAATCTTGGTTGCATTGGTTTTGTTTACATAAAAGTTTTTAAATTTGATGTACTCAAAATTGGATATTTTGCATTTCATAATATTCTCTGTCATTTGTATAGTCATAAATTTTTCTCTTTTCGATAGACCACCTTGCTCACCTAATTTGCTTATGGTATAAACATTTATGTCTAAATGACATACCAATTTATCTTAGGTGTATGGTGTTAGATGTTGGTCTATACATAGCTTCTGCCATACTATTTTCCAATTTTTCCCATCGTTTTTGGCCAAATAGTGAGTTCTTATCTTAGAAACTGGGGTATTTGGTTTTATCAAACAGGAGATTACTATAATCATTTCCAACTGTCTTTTGTATATCTAATCTATTTTACTGATCCATCACATGATTTCTTAGTCAGTATTAAATACTTTCAATGATTGATGCTTTATAATATAGTTTTAGGTTTGGGATGAGTGGGTCACCTTCTTTTGCATTTTTTCCCATCAATTTCCATGATATGTTTTACCTTTTGCTCTTCCAGATGAATATTCATTATTTTTCCTGGAGCCGTAAAATATTTTTGGTAGTTTGATTGGTATGGCACTGAATAAGTAAATTAATTTAGGCTTAGTTGCCATTTTTATTGAATTAGTTCAATCCATGAACTACTGAAATATTTTCAGTTGTTTAGATCTGTCTTAATTTATGTGAAAAGTCTTTTAGTAATTGTGTTCATATAATTCCTGGGTTTGTCTTGGCAAGTAGACTCCCAAATATATTATATTGCTACAGTAATTTTAAATGGTTTTTCTCTATCTCTTTCTGTTGAGCTTTGTTAGTAATATATAGAAATGGCAATGATTAATGTGATTTTATTTTATATCCTGCAATTTTGCTAATTTTTTTTTATGTTTTCAAGTTGTTTATTTATGTTTTCCAGTTAATTCTCTGGGATTCTCTAAGTTTGCCAGCATGTTATCTGCAAAGAGGGATAGTTTTGTTTGAACAATGCCTAGCCTAATTCCTTCAAATTCTCTTTCTCTTATTGCTAAAGCTAACATTTGTAGTACAATATCAAATAATTGTGGGGAAAATCGGCATCCTTGGTTCAGCTGTGATCTTATTGGGAAAGCTTCTACCTTATCTCCACTGCAGATGTTTGCTCATGTTATATATATATACTACTTTTTTTTAATTTTAAGGAGAGCTCATTTAACCCTATACTCTCTAGTGCTTTTAATAGAAATGGGTGTTAGTTTTTTGTTAAAGGATTTTTGCTGCATCTATTGAGATAATCACAATTTCTGTTGGTTTTGTTATTATTATGGTCAAATATGTTGATAGATTTCTAATATTAAATCTGCGCTACATTGCTGGTATAAAGTCCACCTGGTCAGAGTGTATAATCCTTCTGATAAATTGCTGTAATCTCTTTGCTACTATTTTATTTTAAATTTCTGCTTCAATATTCACATGGGAAATCGAACTATGAATTCCTTTCTCTGTTTTTAGTTTTTCCTGACTTAGGTATTAGCACTGTATTTATGTCATAAAGGGAATTTGGTAGGACTCCTTTCCCTATTTTCCCAAATAATTTATATAATATTGGAATTATTTTTTCTTTATATGTTTGATAGAAATCACTTGTAAATACATCTAATCCTAGAGATTTTTTTCTTATGGAAAGCATTGAAGACAATTTAAATCTCCCCCTTCCCCAACATAGGGATATCTAAATATTTTATTTTTTCTGTTTATCTGGAGAATTTATATTTGGGTAAATATTTATCCTTTTCACTTAGGATGTCAGATTTATTGGCATACAGTAGGGCAAAACATCTACTAATTATTGTGTTACTTTCCTCTTCATTGCTAGTGAATTCATCTTTTTCACTTTTGTTACTGGTTTTTGGTTTTTTCTTTCTTCTTAAAACAAAATTAACGAAAGATTTATCTATTTTATTTTATCTTATATAAAACCGAGTCTTAGTTTAATTTATTAGTTCAATAGCTTTCTTATTTTCAATTTTATTCATCTCTCTTGATTTTCTGAAGTTCTAATTTGGTATTTATTTGGGAATTTTTCATTTGTTCTTTTTTTAATCGAATGTGCAATTCATTGACATACTTTTCCCCAATTATATTCATGGAAACAGATGGGTAAAATTTCCCATATGAATCATTTTGTCTGCATCCCATGAATTTTGGTATGTTGTCTCATTTTTGTCATTCTCTTAAGGACGAAATTATCTATTGTTTCTAGGATTTTTTGTTTGACCCACTGATTCCTTAGGATTAGCTTATTGAGTTTAAAATTAATTTTGAATCTATCTTTCATTGGCCCTTTATAACATGATATTTTTTGCATCACCATCATCTGTAAAGGATACATTTAATATTTTAGCCTTTCTGCATTGTCTTGTAAGTTTTTTATGCCCTAATGCATGGTCACTTTTTATGCACATGCCATGTGCTTCTGAGAAAAAAGTTATATTCCTTTCTATATCCATTAACTTTTCTTCGGAGGTCTATTCTATCTAACTTTTCTAAAATTCTAATCACTACCTTAAATTCTTTCTTGTTTATTTCATAGTTAGATTTATCTAGTTCTTAGAAGGGAGATTTAGACACCTTATTATTATTATTATTATTATCTTGCTGTCTATTTCTTTCTGTAACTCACTTAAATCCTCCTCTAAGTATTTGGATACTATACCACTTGTTGTATATATGTTTAGTATCAATATTACTTCATTGTCTGTGGCACCTTTTTAGGAAGATGTAGTTTCCTTCCCTGTCTTTTTTAATTATATCTATGTTTGCTTTTCCTTTGTCTGAGGTCAGGATTGCTACCCCTGTTAGTTTTTTTTTTTAATCTTCAGCTAAAGCATAACATATTCTGCTCCACCCTTTTACATTTACAATGTGTGTGTCTCTCTGTTTCAGATATGTTGCTTGTAAACAACATATTATAGGATTCTGGTGCTTAATCTACTCTGCTATTTGCTTTTGTTTTATGGGATTGTTCATCTCACTCATGTTCACAGTTATGATTATTATCTGTTTCTCTCTATCCAATTTTACCCCTTTTTATACTTTTCTCTTTGTTTTCACCCTGTCCCTCCTCACTGGTGTTTTCTTACCCTTTCCCCTCCTACTGCTTCCTTCCCTTCTATCAACCCCTCTCCCTTTTTTCCCCTTTCCCCTCTTACTTCCCTATATGGCAAGAAAGATTTCTCCACAAAACTGAGTCTGTATGTTATTTTCTCTTTGAGCCAAATCTGATCAGAGTAAGGCTCAAACAATACACATCTCCTTGCCCTTTTTCCCTCTACTGAAATACATCTTTCATGACTTTCTGTGACATAATTTACCCATTCTGCCTCCCTCTTTCTTTTTTTTCTGAATAAATCCCTTTATTACCCCTTAATTATTTTTTAATCATCACATCATTGTCAAGTTATATCCACACCCTCCATATAAGTATGCTCCTTCTAACTGCACTAATAGAGATACAGTTCTTAAGAATTGCAAGTATAGGGACAGCTAGGTGGCGCAGTGATTAAGAGTGCTGGCCATGGAGTTGGGATGACCCAGGATTGATTCCAGCCTAAGATACTTAAGAGCCACACAAAAAAGAACTGGCAATGTAACCTTGGTCAAGTTACTTAACCCCAATTGCTTTTAAAAAAAAAGAATTGCAAGTACCATTTTCCATTGTAGGAATGAAAATAGTTTAACCATATTGAGTGCCTTGTTTTTCTCTTTCCTGTTTACCATTTTATGCTTCTTTTAAGTCTTGTATCTGAAGATAAAATTTTCTGTTTAGCTCTGACTTATTCAACAGGAAATTTTGAAAGACTCCTATTCCATTGAATATCCATATTTTCCCTTCTAAGATTATGCTCAGTTTGGCTAGGTATTAGATTCTTGACTGTAATCCAAGCTCTTTTGCCTTCCAGATTATTATCTTCCAAGCCTTCCAAACTTTATGGTAGCAGCTGCTAAGACCCATGTAATCTTGACTCTGGCTCCATGATATTAAAATTGTTTATTTTTGGATGTATGAAGTATTGTATCCTTGACCTGATTATTCTTCAGTATTTTCAATTTGGGATCTCTTTCAGGAGGTGATAGATCGATTCTCTTTCTCAATGACAATTTTAACCTCTGATTCTAGGACCTCAGGGGAGTTTTCCTTGATTATTTCTTGAAAGATGCCATCTAGGCACTTTTTTTTTTCATTGTGGCTTTCTGGTACAACAATAATTCTTAGATTATTTCTACTCGATCTATTTTCCCAGTCTGTTATTTTTTCCAATGAGATATTCCTTATCACCATAATAATTCTCTATGGCCATTGGTCATCTTTGATGCTTTTAGGTCATATTGTTTGCCCTTTTTTTGGCTTTTCAAGTTGATTTCTAACTCTCGGGCACTGTCCCATGCTTCTTGTACTGGGGTCTCAGGTGCTGGCAGGTCGGTATTGTAGGGGCCTAAAAGTTTACCAGGTGATGAGCTGGAGCTGGTTGTCATGGCTGGCATGTGCTGAGGCCAGGTGGCATTTGTTTCCATTTCCCAGAGGTTACACTGAAGCTCACAAGGTAGAGCTGGGTGAGTGTAGGGGCAGTCTGGACCCTGGACTTTACCTCCTTAAAAAGGGCTGTGATAGATCATAGGAAGGTTCAGCTACTGGGGGATACCTGGTCATGGTATATGTGGTAGTTCTCCATGCTGGTACCCCTGGTGTTGCCAAGGCACATGGCAGTTCCTGGTGTTAATGCTTGCCTGTTCCACCAATTTGGGATTAAGAATCTTCCATTTGTTCACTGAGGTGGGGATTATTGCTGATTTGCCAAGCTCTTACTGCCTTATACTGGTCCTCGTCCACCGTAGCAAGAGAGACCATTCCCCGTAATCCCCCCAGCCTCCCATGCTAAAAGACTACTGCACCCAGTCTTTCTGCTGGCTCCACTTTTCCAGGATTTTTTCCAAGGGCAATATTTTCTTCCTTTGTTTTTTTTAATTTTTTGGTCTTTATTAATTTGTTTGTTTACTTTTAGTTTACAAGATTCAATTCCAAAATTCCTTGAGTTTCAAATTTTCTCTCCCTCCCTCCATTCCCCACTCCATATGAAGGCAAACAATCAAGTATAGGATCTGCAAATACTTTCACATTATACATTAGTCAGGTTATACAGAAGGATTGTATCAGATGGAATGAAAAATGGGAAAGAGGAAACAAAACCAAACAAGAAAAAAGATCAGGTAGTTTGCTTCAATCTGGATTCAAACTCAGTTCTTTCTAGTTCTTTCTCTGGATGTAGACAACCTTCTCCATCATGAGTCTTTTGGGATTGACTTATAAAACTGCAATGCTGAGAAGAGTCCAGGCTATCAAAGTTGGTCTAGCAAAAGAGCTGCTATAAATATTTTTGTACATATGGACCTTCCTCCCACTTCTATGATCTCTTTGGGATACAACCCTATAAGTGGTGTTGCTGGGTCAAAGGGTATGAAATTGTTTATAGCCCTTTTGGCATAATTCCAGATTGCTCTCCAGGAAGGTTGAATCAGTTCACAACTCTACCAGCAATGCATTAGTTTTTGAATTTTTCCACATCCTCTCCAGCATTTGTCATTTTCCTTTTTTGTCATCTTAGTCAATCTGACTGGTGAGATGTGCTACCTCAGGGTTGTTTTGATTTGCATTTTTCTAATCAATAGTTATTCAGAGCATTTTTTTCATATATTTATAGATATCTTTAATTTCTTCCTCTGAGAACTGTCTGTTCATATAATTTGATCATTTACCAATTGGGAAATGACTTGTATTCTAATAGATTTGACTCAACTCTCTGTATATTTTAGAAATGAGTCCTTCATCAGAGCCATAGGTAGTAAAAATTATTTCCCAATTTCCCACTTCCCTCTTAATCTTGGTTACATTGGCTTTGTTTGTACAGAAGCTTTTCTATTTAATGTAATCAAAATTATTCATTTTGCATTTTATTATGCTCTCTAATTCTTATTTGATCATAAAGTCTCCCCCTCTCCACAAATCTGACAGGTGAACTATTCCTTGTTTTACAAGACTGTTTACACTATCAGCCTTTATACCTAGATCGTGCACCCATTTAGCCTTGATTTTGGTATATGGTGTTAGATAATGGTCTATGCCCAGTTTCTGCCATACTATATTCCAGTTTTCCCAGCAGTTTTTGTCAAATAGTGAGTTCTTATCCCCAAAATCGAGGTCTTTGGGTTTATCAAACAATAGATTCCTATAGTCATTGACTACTGAGTCTTGTGTACCCAATCTATTCCATTGATTGACTACTCTATTCCTCAGCCATTACCAAGTAGTTTTGATGACTGCTGCATTATAATGCAGATTAAAATCTGGTATAGCTAGTCCACCTTCCATAGCATTTCTTTTCATTAATTCCCTTGATATGCTGGATCACTTATTCTTCCAAATGAATTTTGTTACTATTTTTTTCTAGATTTATAAAGGAGTTTTTTGGTAAATTGATTGGTATGGCACTAAATATATAATTTAATTTAGGAAAAATTGTCAATTTCATTATAATAGCTTGACCCAGGTAAAGGGCAATATTTTCTGAGTATTTCAAGGTCAGTTATGGAGGGATCAGAGCAATTTACTGCTCACTCTGCCATATTGGCTCCAAGAATTCAAAATTAGTAAATTTAAAACATTCCATGTGTGAACTGAGATCTCCAGAAGCAGCTGCTGACACTCATGCCGACTCTGCCTCTGCCAATTCAATCACTCCCAAGGCCTGCTCCTGATTTGCATGGCCTGGGTTAGACTGTTCTTTCTCTCTCACCCAGGTCCCACCCACCTTTCCTACTGACCTTCTAAATTGTCTTTGGCATTTGCGGATTGAGAAGTCTGGAAAACACCACTGCTGTCAATGATTCAGTATACTGAGGCCTGCTTAGGCTTTGGTGGGACCAAGTCTGTGATTGTGCTGCCTATGCTGGACTGAACTCTTCTCTAAAGCTGGTTCAACAGACCTTGCCTGTCCACCTTTCAGGTTGTCTTAGACTGGAAATCTGGCACACTGTGTTTCTTTGCGGGTTCTGCCATGCTAGGATTTGTTTGGTGGCACTTTTTAAAGATATTTGAAGGGATTTGGAGGAGATCTCAAGCAAATCCATGCCTTCCCTCTGTCATCTTGGCTCTGCCTCCCAAAATCATTTCTTCCTACTCTAATTTTAAGAAATTATTTTCTTCAATGAGCTTTTCTACCACCCTTTCTAGTGGACCCATTCTATTTTTAAAGTAGTTTTCTCCAGTGGATATTTTTTTTTCTATTTAGTCAATTCTATTTTTTAAGGAGTTGCTTTCTTCAGTCTATATTTGTGTTGACTTTCTACTGATTAAGTTTAAATAATTTTCTTGAATAACTCATTTCTTTTCCCAATTTTCTTCTACCTCTCTCACTTGATTTCTAAAATCCTTTTTAAGCTTCTCTGAGAGGAATTTTTGGGCTTGAGACCAATTGATATTCCCATTTGAGGCTTTACATGAATGAATTTTTACATTGTTGTCCTCTTTTGAGTTTGTGTTTTGATCTTCCCTATCACTACAGTAGATTTCTATGGTCAGGATTCTTTTATTATTATTATTATTATTATTTTGGGGAGTCAAGATGGCAGAATAGAAACAAGATATCTATGCTGGTCCCACTTCCACCTCCTCCAATTCATGTAAAAAAATGACTCTAAACAAATTTTCGAGGTAGAGATCCCACAAAATGACAGAAAGAAGCTGACTTCCCACTGAAGACAGACCAGAAGGCTGGCAGGAAGGGGCCAGCACAGAGCTCTGAGAGCCAAGCCCAGTCCTGTGTGAGCTGGAGTTTTAACCCTCAGGCCAGCCCCAACCAGCCACTGCCTGGAGGGACTTCAGATCACCAGGAGCTGTGGTGGTTTCCAGAATTATCAATCCATGGGTGCCAAAAAGAAAGTGAGAGTTCAGTGTAGACTTAGCATGAACAGAGAGTTCGGGAGTGTGGTCCGGCATTTGCCCCCAGGGTGAGAAATGGTTGAGGAGTGGCAGGTGGGCAGCCACTGCCATGTGGCTGCTTCAGAGATCATGGATTGCAGATTGTAGGGGGACTAAGTGACCACTCTAAGGGGTAATCACTCTTTCTTTAACCTGCTTTGATCTGGATCACTGAATAGGGTGGAAGTCCTGGGGTTCAAGAACAATTTGCCAGAGTGTGTAGAGGCTTCAGAGAGGGTACCCAACTAATAGATCCAGCAGCTGAGAAAACCCCAGCAATTGGGACAAAGCTACCCTTTCTGTTAGCAAAGATCTATTGGGACAAAAAGCTCAAAAGTCACCTAATTAAGTGGCAACATGAGCAAGAAGAGGAAGCAAAGCAAGCAGAGAAATACGACATTACACTCCTATTTTGGAGACAAAAAGGAACAAAGCATGGAACAGGGGAAAGACAGAAAGGTCAGAACTGAATGAAAAGCTTCCAAAAAAATATGAGCTGTTTAAAGGCCATAGAGGAGCTTAAGCAGAATTTTGAAAACCAAATAAGAGAAGTGGAGGAAAAATTGGGAAGAGAAATGAGAATGATGCAAGAAAATTATGAAATGAGAGTCAATAACCTGACTGAAGAAAATAACACCTTAAAAAATGGACTAACTCAAACGGCAAAACAGGCTCAAAAAGCCAATGAGGACAAGGGTGCTTTAAAAAGCTGAATTTTCCAGATGGAAAAAGAATCTCAAAAGCTCACCATCCAGAATCATTCCTTCAGAATTGGATTGGAGCAAATGGAAACTAGTGAATTTATGAGAAATCAAGGTACTATTAAACAAATCCAAACAAATGAAAAAGTAGAAGGCAATGTGAAATATCTCATTGGAAAAACACTGACCAGGAAAATAGATTCAGCAGAGATAATTTAAAAATTATTGTACTACCTGAAAGCCATGATCAAAAAGGAACCTAGAAATCATTCTTCAAGACATTCTCAAGCAAAATTGCTCTAATATTTTAGAGGCAGAGGGCAAAATAGAGGTTGCCAGAATCAACCAATCACTTCCTGAAAAAGATCCCCAAAAGAAACTCCAAGTAATATTATAGCCAGGTTATTGAGTTCCCATATGAAGGAGAAAATATTACAAGGAGTCAAGAATAAACAATTTGAAGATCATGGAAACACAGTCAAGATAACACAGGATCTGGCAGCTTCTACACTGAGGGATCAAAGGGTTTGGGATATGACATTCCAGAGTTCAAAGGAGCTCACCTACCCAGCAAAACTGAATATCATTTTTCAGGGGAAAATATGGACATTCAATGGAAGAGAGGACTTTCAAGAATTCATGATGAAAAAAACAGATTTGAAAAGACAATTTGATATTCAGCTACAAGAAGCAAGAGAAGCATAAGAATGTAAACAGGGAAAAGAAATCATAAGAAACTTACCAAAATTGAACTATTTATATTCCTAACTGGAAAAATGAGAATTGTAGCCTATGAAACTTTTTTCATTGTGAGAATTAAGGGAATAGAAATATATATGTATGTATGTATGGATATATGTATATATATGCATATAAATGTGTGTTTGCATACATATATATGTATATGGGCATATGAATACAAATGTGAGTGTGTGTGTATTTATGTATATATGTATGTACAGGTATACATAGACAGAGGGCCCTGGACTAATTGAAAGAGAAGGGATGATACTTAAAAGGTGAAATTAAGAAATCAGAGAGGAATATAATGAGAAGAGATGGGGAGAGACAAAATGGGGTAAATTATCTCATATATAAGAGGCAAGGGAAAACTGTCACAATGGAGGAGAAGAACAGGAAGGTAAAAGGGAATGAGTTAACTTTATTCTCATTGAATTTGGCTTAGGGAGGGAATGACATACAAACTAAATAGGGTATCGCACCCTACAGGAAAGTAGGGGGGAAGGGGAAGAGAGGGGTTATGATGGAAGGGAGAGCAGGCTGTGGTGGAGGGAGGGAAGTTGGAAGAACACACTTTTGAAAAGGGACAGGATCAAAGTAGAGAACAGAACAAGTTGGGGGGAGTGGGAAAGGAAGGATTGAAATATAGTCAGTCTTTCACAATATATCCACTAAGGAAATGTTTTACATAGCTACACATGTACAAACTGTATTGAATTGTTTATCTTCCCAGTAAGGGTGGGTGATGAGGGTGGAAGGGAAAGAATACGTTATATATATATATATATATATAATTTAAATGTAACTGGGAAATAAGATATACAGGCCAAAGGGCATAGGTATGAACTGTGCCTTCCTGGAAATTCAGAGGAGGGATGGGGGAATATATGGGAGTTTGGGGGAGGGGATATTCAGTGGAGTCATTGTTTTGGGGTATTAGGGGAAAAATCATGAGAAAATTTGTAACTCAAACTTGTAGAAATGAATGATGCAAACTAAAAAATTTGCTCATTTTAATAAGTTGAGCTCTGTTTCTGGGGTAGAGGGGACACTTTCCCAAACTTCTTGCCCTGGGGGCCAGGTGCTTGATCACTGGCTGTCTGCAGCTGAGTTTCAGGTGCTAGCAGCTTGCTCACTACTCTCTGGTCTTCTAGCCTAGTCAGTCCTGTTTTTCTGGTTTTCTGGTACTGCCAATTCACCCACTCTGCTGGGGCTATAAGTCTCACAGCTGGCCTCCGGGGCAACTGACCTTCTGAGAAAGAACCACAGGGCCATGGTTGCTGATTTATGCTGTGGCTAAGAGTGTTCCCCTGCCACCACCTGCACTGGACTGTGCACTCTTTTTACAAAAGTTGGACAGACCTTTCCTGAAGTCCTTCTAAGTTACCTTGGGCTAGAAAATATTTTCTCTCTCTCTCTCTTTTGGTGGATCTTATCGCTACACAGATCTTTTAGAAACTTGATTTAATATTATTTCTGAGGAAAGTTGGAGAGAGCCCAGGCAAATTCCTGGCTTCTCTCCATTAATTAGACTCTAACCTGTATTTGTCATTTTTTAAGGCATAATAATATTCAATTTCTGCATATTCATAATACTCATCTACTATAATTTGTTTCTTTCAAGATTCACTCCTTTTACCAATATTGTGTTCAGTGAAAGGGAAAAATATGTAAATTAACCCAATTTCAAGGAGAGTATGCAGTCTGATGTGTCTATGAGTAAATAAAAATAGAGTATCTGAGAATTGCTTGTCCACAGATATCCCTACAACTTTGGTGATCCTCCAAGTGACAAGGTAAGTTTATAATTGTGTCTTACAGATTCTTTGTCCTTACTTAATAGTAATTTCACATGATGTAAAAGTATTGAATTTCCCAAACACAGCATCAATCTTGCAAAAAAAAACCCACAACCCTTTCCATGTGTATATGTTAGTTTTAAAGCATCCTCATTTATATGTATTGCTAAATTTTTATTTATAATAACATTTACTGAAAAGGTATTTTTAGCACTTTTTAGACACCGTGAGATTCTTTATACATAGTGGTATGAAAGGTATATCTAATAACATGAATGAAATCAGTACTGAACATGTCAGACTTTTCAACTTAAATTTATGACTTGAGGGGATGGGAGATGAACAATTGCATCGTACCCAATAACATGTCTTTGCTTTGGTGTGTGTGTGTGTGTATGTGCTGTTTTAACCATCAGTCCATTACAGGTCCCTGATATTTATCTCTTTTCATTTGCATAGACTTTAAATACACATTTTTGTCCTATCATATCATTCTCCCACTCTAACTGATTATTTGGGTTTTGTTTACCATAATTCCTGTTCATTCACTCTACATGCCACAGCAGAAAATGGCCTGAGAGGAAAAATTCACTTGAAATGTGTATGTAAATCTAAATCAAGAATTATGAAGTTCCATTAGAGAATATTCCATACTACAAAGCATTTCAGATGGTATAATTCTTATGAGTCAATAAATGGACTTTTTTGGTGTTTGCAAGCTTAGACAAAGTCAATAACACATCTCACACAGATTTATTTGTCCTTGAGATGGAGCCAATTGTTTGACTCAGAGGTGAACAAAGGTGTTTAAGATAGATTATCTCTGCCCTTTGACACAGTTTCCTTGGTCTTTGAGGTCACAGTTGTGTGGCAGTCAAAAGTGAGTTATAGATATCCTTTTTTTTCCCCAAGCTGTTAAATTTACTATTTGTTTAATGAATTTATTCACATGATTCTGAGATTTCCTTTACTGCATGGAGTTGAAAACTATAAGATACATGTGGATGAAAATGGAGAGAGCAAGTGATTATTCTGCATACATGCTTACACAGAGAGAGAAAGTGATATTTTTCCAAGACACTATGCTTTAATAAAATTTCAAGTTCTTATACAATTACTTGATTCATATTGGTTGGAGTGGGGAAATTTTGTGCCTTCCTCCCTAGGTCACTGAAACACAAAACCTCAATTGAGACATATAAGTAAAAAAATAACTTTTTAAAAATTAGAGATAGAAGTGAATATTACTTTTATCCTTTTATTATAAATAAGTATACAACCATTTTAAAAAAGGATATGTGTACTGAATTTTGGGAAGTTAAATAAAAAGGGGAAAAGAAAAATCACAGATCTCATCTACAGAGAGAGAAAAAAACCCCACCATAATCATACAGGGAAAGACATGCATAGAGAGGGACTGATACACAGATGGAAGGAATTAAAGTGTGGAGTAGCATCTTCAGCTTGAGAACATTGCCACCAAAATGTGTAAAATCATTTTGGATTTTCACACCTATAGCCAAAAATGGAATATATTTCATGTGGTACTTCCCCCCCACCCCCAGACAAGATGAAATGAAATGGAGTCTCTTTTGGGCCTGCCAATTAATTGGCCATTTGAAATCCATGGTATCCATAGCCATAGAAACCTCATATTTGACTTTCTCAAAGTCTCTAGGGCATGCATGCATGTGTGTGTGTGTATGTGTGTGAGTGGGTGTGTGTGTGTAACCTTATAGCTCTTCATATTCTGTCATCAAAGGTGCTTGAAAAATTTAAGTAGATATAGAAATAAAACTCTAATTTTCTGGCAAAAAACACAATTCTCTAATCTCTCTCTCTCTCTCTCTCACACACACACACACACACACACACACAAACACTCTGAAAGAGGAAAATATTTCTTCCTGTGCCAATTAAGAAAAGAACAGAAATTTCTCAATATTGGCCATTCACTACCATGTTTTTAAATAGATTTAAAGTGATAAAATCTCATTCCATATGGCTAAATTATTTGAATTAAAAACTTTAAAAAACACCTCTCTAAACTTCCCTTTCCTTCCTATTTCTTGTCCAGAGAATGCACACCATTAAATGGAAGAACAATAGACAGTGTTACTGGTTCTTTCAAGGATGGCAGATAAGTTAGTCATTTTAATGGAGTGGAGTGCCAGTTCAGCTGGGAAGTGGTGTGATGTGATGCTGCAAGCTTCTGAACATATTTCATACTTGACAGTAATAATATTGAATTAATATGTCTCTCCAAGGCTTAGAAAATCTGGTTCAAATTTAGCCCAATTTATCAAGGTTTGGCAGAGTTATAAGAATTAACAAATCATGCTGTGACTTAAAATTAGCATTATGAATATTTAGGAGCTGTTAAAACAGTAGGTTAAATGTATGAAAATCCCACTATCAGCATATAGAAAACATACCTTCAAACACAGTAAGGATTATTAAATGGAACAAAAAAGGATCTAGTATACAGGCCAATATTGTACAATATCCATCATTTTATTTTGCTTTTCAGGTCAAGTCCCACTTACTTCTTTTACTATTTATTATTCTCAAACACCTGCTATAAGAATGTGAACTCCAGATAACTTACAGTGCCTCTCACTACTGCATATCTTCCTCAGGAGATACGGGATAACAATCAGTCTGTCAATGCAAATAATAGACTGGGTAATTCTAGAGAGGTTTTCTTTTCCCTTTGCATCATGGCAAAGCATTAAGAGCCTATATGACCAACAATGAAAATAGCTTTTATTTGAACATCATTTACATATTGCATGTAGCTAGGTTTCAGAAGTGACCATTCACAGTTATAGGGTCATATGTCTGAAGCTTTAAGGGCCCTCAGAGATCACCAAAGCCAATTCTGTCATTTTGCAGAGAAGAAATTACAACCCACACAGGTGAAATGAATTGCCCTAGATCAGGGCTTCTTAATTTTTTCCATTTGTGACCCCTTTTCACCTGAGAAATTTTTTCATGATCCCAGGTATATAGGTATATAAAATATGCATACAAATCATACTTTTACCAATAATGAATCATTAATAGAATTATTTTAAAATAATGCTTGATATATACTTAATTTTACCATTTATTAAAAAATGAAAACAGATTTGCATACTAATTAGATGGATGTGTCAATTTATTTTTACACAAAGAATTAAAACTTGATGGACTATTTAATATGGCATCTTTAATGTTTTTCAGAGTTGATCTACATTTTGATTCTATAATCGTCAATGCTGAGAACACCGCTTCACATAAATACATGGTACAAAATGGCAGAAGTATGTTGAGGGCCATTTGTGAAATTGTTGAAAATATTGTCCTAATCGCAAACCAAAATTCATTTAATGATTTTGTATGTACAGAAAAAAAAACACTGCAATTCATAACATACAACAGGCTTGAATCTGAGCCTAGGTGTTTCTGGCAGCATTCACTGGTATTGAATGTCATGATGACATGCACAGTGCAAAGTGTGTATATTGTATATCAAGAACCAAGGATGCCATGAAGTTTCTTGGTGCAACATGGGTAAGAGCTGCCAAAAACACCTAGGGTTCTTTGCATGTTTGATTTTGAGTTAGTTTTCAGTCCTTGCACATTTAGGAATCTTTTACGGTTGCCAAATTTTTATAAGCCCAGTCATGATCAATGATTTAAGAAATGTTTCCCTAGATCACACAGGTAGGAAATGGGAGAGGAAAAATATTTGTATGTATGTAATCTGCCTTCAAAGTGGGTCCTCTTTGCACTAGTGAATTGCTGGTGAGAGTCAGGAGATGGATCATAATATTGGATACAAAGGTGTTTTCTGAGGTAGGGAATATGAGTTCAAGCTCTACCTCTCTCTTATACTGCTTATGGAAACACTTCTTAGGGCCATTAGATAACTTTTAAGGCTCTAAATGTCAGGGAATGTGCTGATCTGCAATGACAGGGAAAGTACTTTACTGGTAGCTTTCAACACTGGATAAATTATGCAGAATTTGTTTTCTAGTTTTGAGCACTTGAAATAGCTTTAGATAACAATATGCATTTCAAGAGGCAGTGGCAATGTGGGGGATCATTCCAGGTATGAGGTAGCATTTAGATAAAGTATGCTATGAAGTTTAATGAAAGGAGAGAGGAAACATTTTCTAGCATATCTATATCCAGTTATATTTTAAATCATTCCGTAAAGGAATAAATAACCTATATTCCTTGATAACTCTAGTCTCCAAACTTTCAATGTTATAAAATTAGTTTTTTATATAAATTATTTTTATTTCTCGGCAAGTACACATTCTTTCTGACCTCAGTAGATAAGAACAATGAGTATCCACCATATTTTATGTTATAATATGTTCAGGATATCATTTTAGTTAAGAATACGCTGCCTTCAGGGTGGCCAGGTAGCACAGCGAGTAAGAGCACCGGCTCCATTGTCTTGATGACCTGGAGATCGAATCCCGGGCTCAGACACTTAGCACCCCCCCAGAAACACCTGGCCGTGTAACCTTGAGCAAGTTACTTAATCCCAATGGCTTAGGGGCAGCCAGGTGGCTCAGCGAGTAAGAGCACCGGCTCCAGTGTCGGGATAATCTGGAGATCGAATCCCGGGCTCGGAAACTCAGCACCACACCCAGAAATAACTGGCCGTGTAACCTTGAGCAAGTTACTTAACCCCGATTGCTTAAAAAAAAAAAAAAAAAAGAATACTATCCCTTCTACTACTGGCATGTATTGGTTCTGTGGACCTGTGCAATTCACTTAGTCTCTCAGTGCCCTAGGAAAGTCAAATAACTATTCCTGTTCTCAAGATCACAGTCCAATAGGGATGGGGGCAGACAGTATATAAATACATGCAAAAAAGAAAGAAAATCAAAATGCACAATCAACAGGTGAAAACACTGAAATTATTAATAATTGGGAGAGGCTTCTGCCAGAAGATGTGGTTTTAATTGAGATATGAAAGAATCCAGGGAATCCAAGAGCAGAGATGAGGAGAAAGAATGTTCTAGACATGGGAGAAGGATAGAGAAAAATGCCTAGAGTCTGGAAATGGAATGTCTTGTTCAAGGAATGGAAAGGAAGTCAATGTTACTTGATGAAGGAGTATGACAGGGAAAGATAACAAAAGGAAAGGGGTACAGGTGTAATGAATAAGAATGAAAAACAATATTAGAGGAAAAGATTATGAGAGGTTTTGAATGTCAGAGGATTTTATATTTATTCCTGAAGGTGATAACATAAATTTGTAGAGGATCTAGTAAGCAGGGTCTCATGATTTTCCTTTTCTTCATTTAGCTCTGTATGCATTTAGGCAAAGGGTTAGAATGATGGGGGTAATGCACAGCTGACGGTTGTCAAGACTGTATTAGAGATACAAGAAGAGGGCAATGAATGTACAAGAACAGGACAAGGCAAAATTTAAGATAATCAGCAACAGGTATAGATAGGGAAAAAGAAAGGGTAGTTATTGCATGACTAATGGACTACAAAAGATTCAACATGTTGAGGGTCTGAAAATCATGGTGTGGATAAAACACGAGTTTCGGATTTGCAAGGTAGAAGGAGAGATAGAGCAATATATTGTAATTATAAACAGAACTTCAGTATTCATAAATATGAAATTCTGAATTTTTAGATGATGGCAAAATTGAAGATATAGTATGACCTTCTATGTGCAGGGCTAAGATCATAATGAAATGAGTTACTTGAAAAATTGTGAGGTTAGAGTACTTCAGAGAATATTAATATCTACATTAAGTCCCCTAGTATGAATGCAAAAGTTAAGAAGAAAAGAGAGGCTGTGAGTCAAGTATTGAATTCAGTAAGGAAAGAAGGGGAGGATCCTGGAAGTCAAATGATAATAGCTACCAGCATTTTGGACCAAGTGCATGTCAAAGAATGAAAGGTTACTAAGTGGAGGTGGCAGAGAGAGATTCTTGAAGTGGCATTGAGGAGAAATAAGTATTCCAAGGTCCATACCTCAATCAGTAAGTTGGAGATGGGGGGATGATGAATGAATGTACAGCCAGTACTGAAAAAGGAGTTATTATTGCCTTTGTCAGTAAAAGGGAGTCAAATTTCAATGAGATCCAGAAATTGGAATTGGTGGGAAAGGCAAAGATCCAAGATGAAAGCATGTATGTTGCATAAGGAACAGACATTACAGAAATCACAAAGGAAAAAAAAATGGGTTACTGTAGAATGGATATTGTCAGAGTGGGGTAGTTTAAGTAGAGGGGAGTGGAAATAAGGCATCAGCAGTACGAAATAGACAATGGAGTTTTAAAACAACAGCCACGAATCATTGTGGTGGGGTGAATATGATGAGAATAGAGTCTATTAGTCACTGAGGAATAAGTTCAAATAGGTTTTCATTATCCATAGGGATTGGAATTTTGATTAATATTCTCAGGGCTTCAGACAGTTTAGGTGAAGGGACAAACATTGTGAACTGAAAGAACAGTGTTATTCTCTTTGCCCAAAAGCAGGACAATGGACTAGAAGACCTAACTGAATGGCCTTTATCCTCTTTCTATACAGAAGTCACCTTGTGTTTGAAGAAATAGTGTTTATTGGGGTGGCTGGGTGGAGCAGTGAATAGAGCACTGGCCCTGCAGTGAGGAGAACCTGAGTTCAAATCGAGCCTCAGACACAACACAAAAACTAGCCATATGACCTTGGGCAGGTCACTTAACTCCAATTGCCCTCCAAAAAGCAAAAAAAAAAATAGTGTTTATACCCAAGGGAGACAGGAAACCAAGCAGGAGACATGGACAGGGAAAAATGGCATTCCCCCCCACCCCCTTACCATAAAGGCAGATAAAGAATTTGAAAGTAATGGCATTTAAAATATTTTCTCATATGTCCTATTTTATATACTATGATTATTGGTAATAATGTTTTCCAAGGTTTTGCCATGAGTTTCAGATTCATAGAATCATCAGTTTTAGAGCTAAAAAGTATCTTAGAGATAGAATTTGTTGCCTTTATTTTTATAAAGGAGGACACTGAAGCTCAGACAGGTTAAATGACTGGCTCAAAGTTAGACAGATACTGATTTGGAAAGCTACACTCTGCTGAACAATCCATGTTATTTGCATCTTCCCACTCTAAAGCTCCGAACTGGACTTGACGCCCTTTGGGTGTGAATTTTATACAGAGAGCACAGAATTCCTCTCATAAGAGGTTTTAAAAAGGAAAATCCACTTTAAAGAGAAAGAAAGTCTACCTATATGTTTCTCTCAGAAGACTTTATTTTATATATTCACATTTTATGAGTTTCTTCTGGAATATAAGGGACTGCAATGTCACGGTTTGCAAATTCTACTTTGTTTCTCTGCAGAAGCATACAGATACACAGAAATCAAATATAGTAAGAATGTGTAGGAAATGAATGCTCTGTAAATTCATATGCATTGCCTATAGGTATTCCCCTTTTAAACTAGGGCATTTTTAATGATATGCTGCATTGATTTTCTTGTATGTTACATTACATTGAATTTGTATGTCTCATTACACTGTGTTATCACTTTATGGTACTGTAGCTTAGTAGGTGACACTGTGAATAGAATATAATGTGATGTGCCATAGCTGTGAAATACCATTAAACTATGACACTCTAGAGATTTAATGAATTACATCATTTTGCTATCCATAGTTTCAAAAGCCAGAGAGAAACACAGAAAGCCAATTGCCTTGTAAAATTGGCTGAATTTTTTTACTGACCATTTCTATCCAGTAAAGTTTGACAACTGGTCAGATCATGGCCACTCCAGGAATTGTTACTAAGAAATTTACTTGTTGGTTACAGAAATAGACATGGTCATGTGATTTTTCAATTTTATGTCATTAGGCTAATGAAAAAGGGGAAGTACACTTTTAAGAACCATCATATTTGGGTTTGAAAATTGTGCTTATGCCTTGCTCAGAGCTGTGGATATTGGTTCCTATTGAAGATTGGAGCTTGTCTGTGCATTGGTCAAGTCACACAAGGGAGGTCAAAATGATTTGTGATCTTGTTTTAACCTTAAATGTGGTTTTCAATCTCTCTTTGTCATGAATCTCCCAGTCCATGGAGACTTTCAAAGCACTGTAACCTTGGATTTTCCTTCCTTTTGATCCTGCAACTGTAGTGATATGTTACTGAAATGAATTTTTGTGTCACAGATGCTGTTACCTTGGAAGAAATATTTTAAACTTTTGTGCTCAACTGAGATCTGGGTATATTAATACTCTGTTAGAATTGAAAAGAGATTGTCAAGTGTAATCCATATATATATATATATATATATATATATATATTTCCAAAACTTCTTTATTAACACCTATTTAAATGGGTTCTCTTTCAGAAAGCATGAGATAACTGTCAGTTCACTAGGAATGATGGTGGCATGTAGTTAAGAAGTCTAATATTCACCCTGGACTCTCAACGTTATTCTGATATGTTAGTGAAATTATTAAATAAGTTAATGATACGAGAGTTGTCACACCAACAATCTAGCTGCACTTAGTACTCAGAGTTTCAGATATCTCAGTCTGCTTCTTAGATCACTGAAGCTGCCATTTCCTATTTGAAATCCTCTTTAGAAATCACTGAGTAAATGACCTGGATTTAAATTTGGACAGTCATCACAAACATTCAGCTAGAGGATGTGGATGGGGTTGTTGGTGAGCTACTTCCTTGAAAGTGTAACTTCTCTGCCCTTCATTAGTCAAAGATTAAAATAGGAGTCAGGGAGTTGTATTAATTCATTTAGCACTCATTTATCCTTTCCACCTATTTCTGGGAACTACATTTACTGCCTTTGAACATTTAATTTCTCTTTCACTCCTAAAGTTAAAGTAGGATGTTACTGAATGTCTGTCTATTGTTATATATCTATATGTTTAATATATGCATATTGTTAGTTATATAAATTAAATATGGGAATTCATTTTCTGCAACAGTTGTAAATTTATTGTAGAGTTTTTTTCTCCCCCCCAAATATTCAATTTTATTTGATATTTGCTATATATTTAGATATTTTATCACAGACAATTGGACTGAGATTTTCTTTTTTGTTTTCATTTTTCAAATTCTTTATTAACTTCTGATTTACATCATTCATTTGAGCCAGATTTTGAGTTACAAATTTTATCCCTGTTTTCCCCCTACCCACCACTCCAAAATAGCAGTCACCCAGGATATCACCTCCTCCAATCTGCTGTCTCCCATATCTTCTCCCACACCCCCCTTCGACTTTTCCAGTAGGGCATGGTGGATCTCTATGCCCCAGTGCCTGTATATCTTATTTCCCAATTATATGTAAAATAGTATTAATAATACTATATATACTTTTTATTATTAATTATTAATTAATAAATTAATAATAAAGTATCAATAATAGTGTGTATATATATATATGTGTGTATATGTATATATATATATATATATATATATATATATATATATATAATTTTAAAACTTTGAATTCCAGATTCATTCCCTTCCTCCCTTGTCACCCACCCTTCCTGGGAAAGTAAGCAGTTCAGAATAAATTTTACATGTGTAGCTAATGTAAAACATTAACATAGTAGATACATTGTAAAAGACTGACTATATTTCCCTCCGTCCTCTCCACCTACCACTTGTTCTATTCTCTACTTTGATCTCGTAGTTTTTCAAAAGTGGGTGCTTCCAACTTCCCTCCCTGCCAGCCTGCCTTCCCTTCCATCATCCCCCCTCTCATCCCCTTCACCCCTACTCTCTTGTAGTGTGAGATACTCTATTTAGTGTGATTTCATTCCCTCCCCGAGCCAAATTCCATGAGAATAAGGTTGTCCCATTCCCTTTTGCCTTCCTATTATTTCCCTCCATTATAACCATTTTCCTTTGCCTCTTCTATATGAGATAGTTTACCCCATTCTGTCTTACCCTATCTCCACTTACTATTTTCCTCTCTCACCTCTTAGATTCACCTTTTAAGTATCATCCCTTCCTGTTAAATTGGTCCTGTGCCCTCTATCTATGTATACCTGTAAACATATTTACACATAATCACATATGTACTCATATGCCCGTATACACTCTGAGATAGACATATATATATATTTCTATTGCCTTCAACTATTTTCATACCGAGAAAAGTTTCATCAGTTATAATGATCGTTTTTTCATGTAAGAATGCTAATAGTTCAATTTTGATAAGTTCCATAAGCTTTCTTTTTCCTGTTTACCTTCTCATGCTTCTCTTGCTTATTGTATCTGAATGTCAAATTTTATTTTCACCTCTGGTTTTTTAAACAAGAATGCTTGAAAGTCCTCTATTCCACTGAATGACCATATTTTCCCCAGTTTTGCTGGGTAGATGATTCTTGGTTTTAACACCCGCTCCTTTGCCCTCCATAATATCATATTACAAACCCTTCAATCCCTCAGGGTAGAAGCTGCCAGATTCTGAATTATCCTGGTTGTGTTACCACAATATTCAAATTATTTCTTCCTAGCTGCTTGTAATGTTCTCTCCTTGATCTGGGAATTTCAGAACATGGCTATAATATTCTTAGGAGTTTTCTTTGTGGGATATTTTTTTCAGGAGGTGATCAGTGAATTCTTACAACCTCTATTTTGCCCTTTGGTTCTAAAACATCAGGGCAGTTTTCCTTGAGAATTTATTGGAGGATGATTTCAAGATTCTTTCTTTGATCATTGCTTTCAGGTAGTCCAGTAATTTATAAATTATCTCTCCTGCATCTATTTTCCAGGTCAGTGGTTTTCCAATGAGTTATTTCACATTGCATTCTATTCTTTCATTTGTTTGGATCTGTTTAACAGCATCTTGGTTTCTCATGATGTCATTAGCTTCCATTTGCTCCAATCTAATTCTGAAGGAGTGAATCTCCTCACTGAGCTTTTGAGATTCTTTTTTCTGTCTGGCAAATTTGGCTTTTTAAGGCCTCCTCTTCCTCATTGCCTTTTTGAGCTTCTTTTGCCATTTGAGTTAGTCTATTTTTTAGGTATTATTTTCCTCAGTCAGGCTGTTGTCTCTCATTTTGTAATTTTCTTGCACTGTTCTCATTTCTCTTTCCAATTTTTCCTCCATTTTCTGATCTGCTTCTAAAGGTCCTCTATGGATTGTAACCAACTCATATTTTTCTTGGAAGCTTTTGTCTTCACTGTCTCCTCCTGTTCCATACTTTAATGCTTTTTGTCCCCAAATAAGAGCCTAATGTTGGATTGCTTTGCTTGGTTTGCTTCCCTTTCCTGTTCATTTTGCCACTCAATTACTTGACTTTGGGGCTTTTGGCCACAGTAGGACTCTACCACCAGACAGGAGAGCTTCTTTCCAAACACTGGAGTTTTCTCAGCTGCCAAAGGTATTAGTTTGGTGCCCTATCTGAAGCCTCCACACTTTGGCAAGTTGGTCACACAACCCAGGACCTCCACCCTAGATGGCAATCTAAATCTGAGCAAGTTAAAGCAAGAGTGATTACCCTCAGAATGGTTGCTTGTTTCCCCTACACTTTGCAGGCCAGGAGCTGAAGCTGCCACATGGTGGCAGCTGGCCCACAGCCCTCAGTGGCTTCTTGTCCTGGGGCAAAAGCCGACACACTCCCAACTATGCGGTCCCAAATTCCACACTGCACTGACCTCCCACTTTGTTCTTAGTATCTATTTGTTGATAATTCTGGACCATCACAACTGCTGGTGATCTGGAGTCCCTCCAGCTGGTAGTTAGTCAGGCCCACCCTGGAGATAAAACCTTGGTGTGGGGCTGAGCTTGGTTCCCAGAGTGCTGAGCTGGCCAATTACTGCTGGCCTGCTGGTCTTTCCTCAGTGGGAGGTTGGCTGCTCTGTATCATTTTGTGAGTTCTGTAGCTCCAAAGTTTGTTCAGAGTCCCCTTTTACATGGATTGGAGGTTGTGGGAGCAGGAGACTTGCAGAGGTCCTGTTTCTACACCATATTAACTCCGACCCCTGTACTGAGATTTTCAATGAGTGCAAATGCTGAATCTGCTAAAGTGGCTGCATTATTTGTATTTGCACTGCATATCTCTATTGGGTTGAACCAAACTACCCTATTTTACATAATTATGATTTCAAATAATGTGCATTTGACTATATGTGACCACTTCAGAGGGATTCATTATCGGCCCTAATTAGGACCCTTTGTTATCCTGTATTAGGAAGTCTTCTTCATAATTTTCTTTCCGAAAAATTTTCAACCTAGAGTCAAGCATGGTCTCTTCATAAACAGATTACTTTATCCATCAACAACAAATTTGTCATTTGTAATATATCTTATTTAGACCAAAATGACTATATGCTCTATCGAGTTCATGACCTCAATGCTATAAATTTCTATAATTACCAATAAAATCTTGTATATATATTAGAATCATATATATATATACACACACATATATATACATATATATAATGTGTGTATAGTTATATATTCATATATATTTTTTCATTTATTTATTTATTGGCTTACTTGCTTATTCATTTACTCATATTTTATTTATTTTACTTTATATCTTTGCATAAGTCATTTCTGAGAAAGAAATGATTAAAAACCTTTCACATGCAGAATGGGTGCTTTCTAGTAACACAAAATAAACTATTCTGAAACATTTAATAAAGTAGCTGGACCTTCAATGAGGTATATGCTACCTCAGTAATCAGATGCCTGTTCTCACTGTTTTGAGGCATAAGGTGCATTTCATTATCTCTTATCCTATATAATCATCTCTTGTTCAATTACTCTTTGTTTTCCTTCCCCATAGTGATCATACACATTGCTTTTATTGTTAAAACATTGCATTTTTGCTTCTGTTTATTTTCCCCTAAACCAATTCAGAGAAATATTTCTATGTTTTTCTGAATTCCTCATTTTCATCCTTCTAAATACAACTGCCAAAAGATATTCCTAAAGTTCAGGTCTAATGATGTTACCCTTTGTTAATGAATTTACACTAATTTCACATTGTGTTATCCATCATGAGTTATCTGTGTCTCTGCATATTGATTGCATATTACTCACTTAATAAACATTTTACTGTAGCCAAACTAACCTACTCCTGTTTCATATAGGAAACAATCCATCTCTTATCATTATGTTTTTGCACAGATTTGTCCTTATGTCTGGAATGCTCCCTTCCTTTTCTTTTGGGGCTGCATCAGTTGTAAATCTTCCCCTTCCATCCCTTCCTTTCCTGTCCGCCTCCCCTCCTCTCTCTTTATCTTATTTTCCTTTCCTTTTCCCTTCACTTTCCCTTCCCTTATTTTGGAGCTTAGTTTGCTTTAAAGTTCAAGTCATTGTTTTCTCACTCAACCCCACTCATGTTATCAGTGTAGATTTCTTTTAGATATATCCTTATTTGAGATGCTGTTATATCTATCAAAGTGGACAAAAACTTTGTGAATATAGTATAGACTATTGCACATCTACATATTCATTCCCAATGACTAGCACTTTCATGGCACATAGTTGACATGCTACATTCTAGATGCTATAGAGATTGACTAAGTATTTTTTAATATAAACTGTTATTATTATCTAAATTTTGTTGTTTTTATAAACTCTGCAAACATAAACTATGTAAAAATAAAAAAATAAGATTGTATAATGTGATCTCCATTATACTTTAAAATGCATATTAAATTTAAAATGATACCTCCAACACAGCCCTTGCATTCCTATATCACCTTCTGGACTCCCTTCTGCTCTGTTCTCTGTATTTTCAAGTTGCACTGATGCTTTTTCCTTCTTATTGTTTTTTTTTATTATTATCATCACTATTTTCCTGATTCCTTCCCTTCCTTACTCCTTCCTGGAGGAAAGCATGTTTAATCAGCAACCGTTTCGAATCTTGAATAGTCACTGAGTTGATCAGGTTTCTGAAGTATTTCAAAGTTGTTTTTCTTCTCATCAGAAGTATAAAAGAAGCAGACCCTAGACAACATATGGCCTATAGCACTCCCTAATTCTAAAAACTGGAACCAGATTGAAATGTAATTGGGAAATATTTTTTTAATTAATAAAAATTCAATTAAGCATAAATAAAAAAGCAAAATAAGTTTTCTCAGTTAAGTTGGCTACAGCAAGCCTCATATATAGTTTAATGACCAAAGTTTCTATTTAAGTTTGATACAACTGCTTTGATTTCTTGTAGTCTTCGCATAAACTATCCAGGTTTTATTTGTTTCTTTCTATATAATGTCATATGATTCTTCTCAGGTTTCTATGAATCTATTCCTTCAAGAATTTCTAATAATGCAGTAATATTCTATTCCATTCATTCAGTCAGTCAGTCAGTTCAAAATTGATGAACATATACTTTGTTACAAATTTTTATCACGTAAAAAATGCTGCTATACATATTTTATATATGAATCTTATCTGTTTTTGGCCTCCTTGGAGTCATACTTAGTAGTAGCATTGCTCAATTAAATTTTTAGTGATATCTTCAGTAAAATTTCAAATTGTTTTCATGAGTAGTTAGAAAAATCCAAGGCTTCATTCCAGAAATTATTGTTTTATCACATCTCTATTGGACAATGGCTCTCATTTTATATATTTGCCATTGACTGATTCTAATGAAAACTCTTTGTTTCATTATATAATATGCCTTTGTGAAGATGGCAGAGTAGGATTCTCAGAGTTTTCTTTTTTGCCTAGACCATCTAGCACACCCCTCCACAAAAATTGAGAATATGATAGATATTGTCTTTGGAATTTCCAAAGAAAAAGTCACTGTGAACAATTTTTTGTCCAGCCTAGGGAAGCTTTAAGAAGATATACAAAGAGATCTATAGATATTGGGTTGAGACCTAGCCAGTATTCCAGTGGAGGCAGTGACAGATAAGTGTAGCAGGACACTGAGGTAAAGAGGAGGGATGACAAGGAGTCTCAGGAATGATATGGGACTAGAGATTGTACACCAAGACTGGAAGCAGCAGGACATAAAGAAATATCAGAGCCAGGTCAATTTTTCCATACTCCTGTTCTGGATCACAGTTCTAAAGCAGAAAAAAATAGTAGTGGTAATTGCTTAGATACACCCTATATGTTTATGGAATAAGGAACAAAAACAAATTCCAAAAATTTAACTCTGTGGCTCTGAGAGCAAAATAATAGTAGGGAAATATGTTTTAACATTAACATAACCCCCTTTCTCCCATACTCTCATAACACAGTGGTATAACAAGGGGAGGAGACCAAGATGAAATTAGAGTCAAGCAGGTTAGTTGTTTAAAAATTGCAGAACTTCCTTGAAGGCTAAAATAATTGAGTCCAGCTGCAGTCTAATGAACCTCAAGCACACACTATCCAACACATCCAAACCTGTTCAGGAATTTAGAGAAATCATAGCAGGAGGCAAGAGAACAAATGTTTCCCCAGGCCATAACACCTTGAAAACTCAAAAACATGAAGGCCCCTAGGATTGGTTGTAAAAAGAGCAGAAGGACATAAAAAGAGAAACTCAGGACACATATTCCTCCAAGAAGTGAGCAGAGGGCAATACTAAAAGAAAGTCCAAAGTCAAGAAGAAGGTTGGAAGCATTAGCAAAGAGGTAAACAGAAAAGAAAACAAGCTTCAAGAGTTACTACATGACAGGGAAGATCAAGACACAAACAGAGAAGAAGAAAATGATTTGAAAACATAAATATTAAAATCCTAAAAAAATGCAAATTGGACAGAAATCCAACAAGACTTCTTAGAAGAGTTAAAGACATTTTAAAAAATCATTATTAAAAAAACAAATAAGAGCACGAGAAAAAATAATTGAGGTCTATGCAAGAAAGTTAGGAAAGGAAATTAAATTATTTTTAAAGCTATGAAACATTACCAAAATAAATTATTTTAAAAATAGTTGAGCAGATGATAAAAAATGATACAAAACATCACTGAAGAAAATAGCATTCTTAAAAGAATAGAGTTGTCCAAATAGAAGATTATGACTCCATTAGATATCAAAAAATAAAAATAAAACAATGTCAAAAGACTGAAAAAATAGGATAAAATGTGAAATATCTCATAGAAAAAATAACTGATATGGAAAAGAGATCAAGGAAAGATTTAGAATTTTTTTAACTATCTAAAAGCCATGAGCAAACAAACATAAAACTCCTCTCATCATATTTCCAGGAATTATAAAGAAAAACTGCCTTTAAATCTTAAAATTAGAGTATATAGCATAAATTGAAAGAAACTACTGGTCACATCTTAATAAGCATGACAAATGAATACTTCTAGGAATATCAGCCAGAGTGACACATCTCTCAAAATCAAGGAGAAAATATTGCAAGTAACAAGGAAAAAAAAATGTCAAGAACCATAAAACCACAATCAAGATCATGCAAGATTTAGCAACCACCTTTTCAAAGAAGGAGAGCTTGGAATACAATATTCTGGAAGACATATGATTTAATATTACAGCCCCAAATAAAAATTAATCAAAATAAAATATAATTCTATGGGGATGAGGAAGTGCATTCTATAACATGGAACTCTTATAAGCATTCCTGATGGGGAAAAAATAAATAGACAGAATAATTTGACATTTAAACATAAGAATCAAGAAAATCATCAAAAGATAAACATGATGAAGAAATCACAAAAGACTAAATGAGGCTACATTCTTTAGATATTTATGTGGTAAGATAATACATGAAACTCCTCAGAATTTTATCATCTCTAAAGCTGTTAGAGGGAGTATACATGGAGTACATGAATGTGACACTATTATGTTGGGAGGATCTCAGAAGAAGAAAGGCTGGGTAAGGAAGGGATAACATGGGAAAAGTATGAATGCAGAAAATTACTTCATACAAATGGCTTGTCCAAGGAAAAATTATATAATGGAAAGGGGAAGTGAGGAAGAGTTGTGAACACTTGATACTTTTTCACATCTCAGTCAGCTCAAGGAGGGAATTTTTTTAAAAAAAAGATACATGCACAGTTGGGTATGTATTTATCTTTCCCACCAGGAAAACAAAATACAAATAGGTTGAGAAAAAGGGAAGGAAATAATGCCAGGGGCAAAGCCAAGGTAAATAAAGTAGAGGAAGTAGTTGAACTTTCCCAATATTTCCCTGCAAACTACTTAAAACAAAATCACAAATTGAATTCTGGGATGGTAGGTGCAGCAAAAAGTCAGGATGAGACACTTTTTTCCCCCAGCTCAAGTCAACTTAAGAATGCTCAAGAAGAGATCTGTGACCCCAGGGTGTGGCCCTGGGTTGGTGATGGTGTAAGTGGTGGTGGGCCTGCAGCCAATATTCTTGAAATAACAGAATTTGCCTTGGAGTTTGCACCAAAGATTCAAAAATTTTCAAGCTTGAGATGATAAGAGGATCTGGCAACTGGTCAGAAAGAGATTAGAAGGAACGTTGGTGCTATCACTAGGTACAGAATAGTGTTCTGTTGGGCATCATCATTGTCTTTATACATTTACATGTCATGGTCCCAGGTTAGAGAAGAGCAGTTGTAGTCACAAAGGAGCAGAAACCCTCAGGAGCAGTATCAGTTCTCAAAACAACACATCAGGGTATCTGAGGATCATTATCTTTTGCTGTCCCAAGGGATAAATCCCCTGAAGATCAATTATCCTTTACATTTCCATGTGATCAAGTGGTCTTAGGAAGAGTATTGCTTTCAAACCCAAAGGATGAGGGTCCTTCCTGGTTAAGGACAGTAGCATAGACCAGAAGAGCAGTGATCACACATCTAATCAGATTGTAATAGGAATGTCAATTTTTAAGATCTTCCCTGCCCCTAGGCTAAAGTGCACCTGGAGCCTGGGGTGGGAGGCTTATTTATATATTTATTTATCTATCTATCTATCTATCTATCTATCTATCTATCTATCTATCTATCATCTATCTATCTATCTATCTATCTATCTATCTATCTATCTATCTATCATCTATCTATCTATCTATCTATCTATCTATCTATCTATCTATCTATCTATTTATTTATTTATATCATTAGATACTTTTTGATTGGCCAGTGGGTCAATAAGGTTGTTACATTCTCTGAGCCAGGAGATAGCTATATAAGTGCTGATGTGTAGCTTTGTTTTGGGGCTCAGTTTGAGAAGTGTTCTGTAATTTGATCAGATGAGACTCTGGGAAGCCATTGTTGAGAGCCCCACAGCTTTGAAAAACCCAGATGTTGATGAAACCCAGATGTTGATTTGGTATGGATATAATATTTGGACAGTTTGGAAACTGTCAACTTGATCTGTTTCTCTGTCTTCATAATTCTGTCTGTATACTCTGAAGTTTGGGGTGCTGACCGTTTTCCCCTGAACTAGGTCAACGATACATACTTGTCTGATTAAAGTAAGCTTGTTAACCCATTTTGAGTTGCTTTCCTTTATCAAGGCAGATCCAAGAACCTGTCCTGGCAGCCACCTGGGGAACGCTGGGGTGCTTGCTGCTACAAAATGGCATCACGAACAGGATGTGCGGAGTAAAAAGAAAGTATGGGGGCCGGGATAATTGTTTGTTTCCCAGTTGTGGTGGCTGTGACTCTGTGAAGCCATGGACCAGGAGAGAAGACTAGCCTGCATGCAGACTTGGCTGAGCTGAGAGCAGGAACGGTGAGCTGCCTGCATCGGGAACTGGGCAGAAGCCAGGAGCGGCTGTCGCCTGTGGGAGGAGAAGGAACCCAGGAGTTCAGAATTCAGCCACAGGAAAAATAAGAACTGAGCAGCAAAGCAGGGGCACTGAGTGTGTTTCCTTGCTGCATCCCACAGTTTGGGACCCAGGGGGAGGATGGACTTGTGACTATGGTGGGTGGGATGAAGTGCCTTGGACTCCCAAGGACCCGACCGTGTTGGTTTTGTTGCCCAGCCCCCTCACTGTACTTGGAAGCAGGGGCTGGGGCTGTGTTAGGGGAAGGACACCCCCCTCCACCCAAGAGAACTTTATTTGGACTCTTGTTTTGAATTTAGGTGATATTCCAATGTACTTTGTGTTTGTTTAAGGCCCAGTGGCCACTTTGGAAACTTTAGTTCTATATCTTGAAAATGTGACCTAAGAGATGTTTAGTGCTAATTCAAAAGTAAATTGACTATGCTATGGGCATGAAAAATCTTGGGGCCGAATGTAATGGGAATGTAAATTTTTAAGATCTTTCCTGCCCCTAGCCTAAAGTGCACCTGGAGCCTGGGTTGGGAGGCTTATTTTTCAGTAGATACATTTGATTGGCCAGTGGGTCAATAAGATTGTTACATTCTCTGAGCCAGGAGAAGGCTATATAAGCTCTCATGTGTAGCTTTGTTTTGGGGCTCACTTTGAGAAGTATTCTGTTATTTTATCAGATGAGACTCTGGGAAGCCTTTGTTGAGAGGCCCCCAGCTTTGAAAAACCCAGATGATGATGAAACCCAGATGTTGATTTGGTATGGATGTAATGCTTGGACAGTTTGGACACTGTCTACTGGATCTATTTCTTCATAATTCTGTCGTATACTCTGAAGTTCGGGGTGCTGACCTTTTCCCCTTGAACTAGGTAAATGATATATATTTGACTGATTAAAGTAAGCTTGTTAACCCATTTTGAGTTGCTTTCCTTTATCAAAGCAAATCTAAGAACCTGTGTGGGCAGCCACCCTGGGGACGCTTGGGGTGCTTGCTATTACACAGATCAATCTAGGAAGCACTAAAAACTTCCTACACCCCAGAATTAGCTCTAAGAACTGTACCATGTACATATCTGAATCTGAGACTGTGTTCACCCAACCTTGCCCTAGAAATAGGGTCCAAATTTAGCGTAAAGATCAAATTCAATAAATAAGGTGGAAAAAGGAGCATATGACAAAAAAAGAATCTGACTATTACAAGGTACCATTCCAAAAGGGAAGATCTGGGCACAAATTCAAAAGAAGATAATAAAATCAAAACAACTACAAGAGATAAAAAAGTGAATATGGTACAAGCCAAACCAGAATTTCTAAAAGAATTAAAACAATGATTTTCAAAATTAAATAATAGTGTTAGAAAAATGGGAAAAAGAAATGAGAGTAACACAATAAAATTATAAAAATGAAAATTAATAGCTTGCTAAAAGTGTCACAATATTAGTGAAAAATAGCACCTTAACATACAGAAGTGGTCAAATGGAAAAAAGAAGCATAGAACTTTATTGAAGAAGATAGCTCCTTAAAAATCATAATTGGGAAAACTAATGACTAGAGGACTCATCAAGAAAGAAATAAAGTTTACAAATAGAAAAAGTGTGATTTTTGTCAGTCAATCAATAAACATTTATTTAGCACCTACTGTGTGCTAGGAATTGTGCTAAATGCTTGCTTGTAAATGAGCTTAGCTGCGTGTAGGGATGGACCAGTACAAATCCATTACCATTAATGGAGAAACTGTGCAAATAAATGGTGGCTATCGGACCTCATCTTATGTATATTTTTAATTAACTGTTACTATCTTGGTACCTTTGAGAGAAAAAAAAAACAAGTTGGAAATAGCAATATCTCCATTTTGAGGGAAAAAATGTAAAGAGTTATTGCATATTTGTGTTACTTTTTGACAAATGAGAGAAATAATTTTAAAGTGTGGTTATTATCTGTCCCAGAGTACTGTCTTGGAACTTTAGGCAGGAGCCAATATTTTAAATATTCTCAAATTTCTATGTTCTTCTATTTCCTTTTTTTTTTGCATTTTAAAAACCTTTTTGTTATTTTTTTCCAAATGCTTTATTAACTTCTGATTTACATCACTCATTTCCGCCAGATTTTGAGTTACAAATTTTCTCCCCGTTTTTTCCCTACCCGCTGCCGCAAAAGAGCAGTCCCACAGGATATCCTCCTCCTCCAATCTGCTCTCTCCCATACCCCTTCCAATTTTTCCAGTGGAACTCTATGCCCCAGTGACTGTATATCTTATTTCCCAATTACATGTACAATAGTATTAATAATATATATATGTATATATATATATATATATATATATATATATATATATATATATATATTTGAATACTTGATTTTAAAACTTTGAATTCCAGATTCATTCCCTTCCTCCCTTGTCACCCACCCTTCCTGGTAAGATAAGGTCAGTATAGGTTATAAATGTGTGGCTAATGCAAAAAAAAATACATAGTAGATATATTATAAAACACTGAATGTATTTCCCTCCCTCCTATCCCACCTCCCACTTGTTCTATTCTCTACATTGATCCCGTCGTTTTTCAAAAGGGGGTTCTTCCAACTTCCCCCTCCCCCACCTGCCTTCCCTTCCATCATCCTCCCTCTCATCCCCTTCCCCACCCCACTCTCCTGGAGGGTGAGATACACTTAGTGTGTATTTCATTCCCTCCTCAAGCCAAATTCAATGGGAATAAGGTTGACCCATTCCCTTTTGCCTTTCTATTCTTCCCCTCCATAGCAATCATTTTCCCGTGCATCTTCTATATGAGATAGTTTACCCGATTCTGTCTCTCTCCATCTCCTCTCATTATATTCCCCTCTCACCTCTTAATTTCCCCTTTTAAGTAACATCCCTTCCTGTTTAATTGGTCCTGTGCCATCTATCTATGTATACCTGTAAACATTTATACACTTAATCACATATGTATTCATATGCCCATATACCCTCATATATATATATATATATATATATATATATATATATATTCTCTCTTCAACTACTGAGAAAAAGTTTAATAAGTTGCAATTTTTGTTTTTCCATGTAGGAATGTTAATAGTTCAACTTTGGTAAGTTCCTTTTCATTTCTTTTCCTTGTTTATCTTCTCAAGCTTCTCTTGCTTCTTGTATCTGAATGTCAAATTTTCTATTCAACTCTGTTTTTTTTTCCATCAACAATGCTTGAAAGTCCTCCATTCCACTGAATAACCATATTTTCCCCTGAAACATGATACTCAGTTTTGTTGGGTAGGTGACTCTTGGTTTTAATCCCAGCTCCTTAGACCTCCAGAATATCATGTTCCAAGCCCTTTGATCCCTCAGTGTAGAAGCTGCCAGATCCTGGGTTATACTGATTGTGTTTCCACAATATTCAAATTGTTTCTTCCTGACTGCTTGTAATATTCTCTCATTAATCTGGCTATAATATTTCTAGGAGTTTTCTTTTTGGGATCTTTTTCAGCAGGTAATCAGTGGATTCTTTCAACCTGTATTTTGCCCTCTGGTTCTAAAACATCAGGGCAGTTTTATTTGAGAACTTCCTGGAGTACGATTTCTAAGTTCTTACTTTGATCTTGGCTTTCAGGGAGTCCAATAATTTTTAAGTTATCTCTACTGGATCTGTTTTCCAGGTCAGTGGATTTTCCCATTATATATTTCACATTGCCTTCTAGTCTTTCATATGTTTGGATCTGTTTAACATCATCTTGATTTCTCATAAAGTCATTAGCTTCCATTTGTTCCCATCTAATTCTGAAGCAATGGTTCTCCTCATTGAACTTTTGAGATTCTTTTTTCCATCTGGCAAATTTGGTTTTTTAAGGCATTCTTCTCTCATTGCCTTTTTGAGCGTCTTTTGCCATTTGAGTTATTCTATTTTTTAAGGTGTGATTCTCCTCAGTCAGGCTGTTGACTCTCATTTTGTAAATTTCTTGCATTGTTCTTATTTCTCTTCCCAATTTTTCCTCCACTTCTCTTATCTGCTTCTTAATGTCCTCTAAAGCTTGTATTTTTCTTGGAAGCTTTTGGTGCAGGAGTTCTGACTTCACTGTCTTCCTCCTGTCTGTGTTTTGCTCCTTTTCTCCCCCAAATAGGAGTCTAATGTTGGAATCTTCTGTCTGCTTCGTTTTCTTTGCCTGGTCCTGTCGCCCCTCAGTCACTTGACCCCTGGGCTTTTTGCCACATTAGGACTATGCCACCACACAGGGGAGCTTTGGTCCCAAATGCTGGGGTTTTCTCAGCTGCCAGAGGTATTAAATGAGTGCCCTCTCTGAGGTCTCCACACACTCTGGCAAGCTGGACACACACCCCAGGACTTCCACCCTAGACTGCAATCCAGATCCAAGAAGGTTAAAGCAAGAGTGATTACCCCTCAGACTGGTGTTTGGTACCCCTACACTCTGCAGGCCAGGAGCTGAAGCTGCCACATGGTGCTGGCTGTCTGTGCCAGTGTCTTATTGACTTCTTGCACAGGGGGCAAAAGCCATGCACTCCCACTTACTGGATCCCAAATTCCAGACTGCACTGACCTCTCACTTTGTCCTTCACATCTATGTGTTGATAATTCTGGAAACGTCCACAGCTGCTGCTGATCTGAAGTCCCTCTGGCAGTGGCTGGTCAGGCCCACCCTGGGACTAAAGCCTCAGTGTGGGGCTGGGCTCGGCTCTCAGAGAACTTAGCTGGCAGGTTCCTGCTGGCCTGCCTGGCTGTCGTTAGGAGGAGGTTAGCTTCTCTGTGTCATTTTGTGGGTTATGCAGCTCCAAAGTTTGTTTAAAGTCCCCTCTTTACATGGATTGGGGAAGGTGGAAACTGGAGAGTCGGGGAGGTCCTGCTTCTACTCCACTATCTTGATTCTGCTCCCCGAAAAGTATGATGCTTTATTGAAAAAAATGATCTGGCAAATAGACTAAATAAAGAAAATTTGAGAATTATTTGACTGCCTAAAATCCAGAATCAACAAAAGAGCTAAACATTATATTTCAATAAGTTTTAAAGGAAATTGCCCCCAATATCCTGGAAAATGACAGTAAAACATACAGTGAAAGAATCCACTGATGACCTCCTTAAAGATATTCAAAAATGAAAACTTTCAGCTTTGTAATAACCAAATTTCAGAGATCCCAGGACAAGGAAAAAATATTACAAGAAATCATTCAAATAATATTTAGCCGTAGTATCACACAATATTTATCAAGTAGCTTATGAAAGGAGTAGAAGGCTGGTGATATAATATTCTGAGAAGCAGCAGTCTAGGATTGACACCAAGAACAATTTACCCAGTAAAAAGGAAAATAATCCTTTAGGGAAAATAGATATTTAGTGAAACAGAAGACTTTCAAGCATCTCTGATGAAAGCCTGGAGAAGAATATAAAATTTAACTCTCAAATAGAAGAAACAAGAGAATCATAAAAATTAAAGAGAAAAGAGAAATCACAAGGGACCACAAGATAGCTAAACTTTTTACATTCATATATGAGAAGATGATATATAAAACTACTAGGAACTTCATCATTTATATGGCAGGTAAAAAGACTGTTCTCCATAGATTGCACTGAAATGAGTTGATTATGTGTAACAGCAAGCACCCTAGTATACCCAGAATGGCTGCTAGGATGTTTGCTGTTACAAAACAGAGTAGCTGGACAGGATCTGCATACTAAAAGGAAAGTATGGAGGCTGAGATAATTTTTTTGTTTCCCAATCGTGGTAGCTGTGTTTCTGTGGAGCCATGGAGTAGAAGCTGAGAACTGCCTATGTGCCAGCTTTGGTGAAGAGAAAGCAAAAGTACAGAGTTGCCTGTATCAGAACATGGGCAGAAGCTGGCTCCTGCAGGGGAAGGAGGAACCCAGGACTTCAGAATCCATCCCCAGGACAAAAAGGACTGTGCAGCAAGGTAGGAGCATTGAATGTGTTTTCTTGCTTTGTGCCTCTGTAACAGTTTGGGACACAAGGGGATGATGGAGTTGTCTATGGTGGGTGGCAGGAAGTTCCATGGACCCCAAGGACCCCACCCTATTGACTTCTGCAACAGTCTTCCAGGAATTGGAAGTGGAGGTTAGAACAGTGTTAAGACTAAGATTTGACTCATTAAAGCCTGCACCTGAGAATGCCAGGGTGAAGCCTTCAAAGGCAGTGTGGGGAGAAGGACACACCTCCAAGAAGGACTTTATTTGGACATTTTTCTTTTGGATTGAGGGGATTATAATGTTATGTACTTTGTGTTTGTTTAAGGCTATGTGACCACTCTGGTAATGAATTGTTATGTTATGTATCTTGCAAAGTGATGTGTTTATTTTGTGGGGATTATGTTGTACTTAAGAGATATTAATGCCAATTCAAATTTAAGATGCCTATGTAAGATGCATGAAAGATCTTGGGACAGAATGTAATGATAAGGGAATTTAAAGATGTTCTCTGCCCTTTAATAGACCTCACTTGGAGTCCAACAAGAAAAGCTTGCTTAGGGCAGGCTTGTTTTTCAGGAAGGCTGAGACCTTTTGTTACCTTGCAATTAGGCAGAGGGTCACTAAGGTTGTGATGTCCTCTGACTCTGGAGAAGGCTATATATACACCCTAAGGTGAGGTTTTGCTTTGGGGCTCACTTATGGAAAGAATTGTGTGATTTGGCTAGGTGAAACTGTGGCCAGACTTTGAGCCACCCCAGCTTTGAAAACCCAGATGTTGGTGCTCTCTCTCTGATGACTATGCATGTATGTAATGATCAGACAGCTGGAAGCCCTGTCTGTTGGTCTGTTGAATTGCATTATTTTCCCTGTCTATATTTTTATCTGCTTGTAATTTCTATATGCTTGATTAAAGTAAGATTGTTGAGTACTTTTGAGTTGTTTTCCTCTAGAAAAGCAGATAAAAGAACCTGTGCTAGCATTCATCCTGGGTATTCTTGGGTGCTTGCTGTTACAATATGTTGGGATTATCTAAAAAAGAATTTATGCAGTGAGATAGGGGTATGGGAAGAAAGAATAAAGAAAATTTTCTCATATAAAAGAAGCAAACAAGGAAGATATTTTACAGTGAAGGTAAAAATGATTATTGATGGGGATGGGAAAAACTTGAACTTCACTCTCTTCTGATTTGGTTCATAGAGGGAAGTATTCTCTCTCTCTGTCTGCCTCTCTCTCTCTCTCTCTCTCTCTCTCTCTCTCTCTCTCTCTCTCTCTCT